>NW_012267218.1:4209561-4245164 GCF_000151885.1 Dipodomys ordii | reverse complement strand
TCAGCCTCCTGAGTAGCTAGGATTACAGGCGTGAGCCACCAGCGCCCTGCGCGGCATGTACTTCTCATTCCAGCTATCCATGGGAAGTATAAATAGGAGGAACATGGTTTAAGAAGCAAAAGCACAGATACAAGACCCTATCTGAAAAACAAGCTGAAAAGGGCTAGGGATATGGCTCAATTAGTAGAGCACTTGTTAGGCCCCCAGTTCAACCCTACTACTGCACCCCCCCAAAACAAAACAAAACACCAAAATAGTTACTATAATCTAACGTATTTGGCTGTGAAATTCATAGAAGCCACAGCCAAAAGGAAGGCATGAGTCAGTTGTGTGAAAAAGAGACGTATTTTTGTGTGGCTCTAAACACATTTTCTGTGGGTCTTTAAGGACAGTGAATGCTGGCCTTGCAAGAGTTGATATGGGAGTCTCCTACACACCTTCTCCACTCCTTGTCTCATGGTGTGGTTTCCTTCGCTGGGCCTTGTCTTTAAAAGTCTTGACACTTTTAAAACTTATAGGTCTACCCACCACAGTGCAGCTTCTGTGGATCTGTGTTCATTGCTTTAATCTTTTCTTCTCCCTTTTGTTCTCAGAATCTGTAAGCTAGAAAAGTTCTGATGAGCTAAATCACACAGTTGATCAACATCTCACAACTTCCTTTTCTTTCCCACTTTGCTTGCTTCTTAACCTTCAAACCTGAGATTAAACATTCTTCCTCAGGGAAGCGGTCCTTGCTCCATGGCTTAGCTAAAAGCTCAACCCTGTAAATTGTCTCTGTGCTCTCTCATTTCCTTTTCTGTAACTGTTTATGACTCTTAAGTATTCCCTACCACACTGTCAATTCATAGAGGGAGGGATTATGCCTTTTTGATCTCTGCTGGCTAGCACTGTGCCTGGCACTTGGTAGATGCTTAAGAAATATTCATGAGGACACCAATACCTGAAGTGAAACTTACCATGGCATTCATTCCATTGCGGCATAGCTGCTTCTAAGTTTCACATTCTGGGAAACCATCCTGAATTGGTAGAAGATGGCACCCAAGGTGAACGCTGTTTCAATGTACATAAGGGAAATAATGCATTGCTGGGGCAACAGTGCCTTAGTCTGCATTTCCATACAGCTGTTGTAAGCATGACTTACTTGATGATGCGTGGGTGGAGTTTTTTTCCTGTTATTTCTTTGTTAAGGACATTGTCCTTTATAAGGACTAATAATCCTCAGAATCCCAGATATTCCTTAAACTCTAATGTGTGTGGAAGTTGCTAGAAGCAAGACTATGTATATATGTGTCCCTCATCCGTCAAAAGGGAGGAATCTGTTGAGATTGTTCCCCTGCCTCTTACTCAATAAACGGTTTTAGATTTGTAGGAAATTGAGCACAGATTACAGAGTTCCCTTGTACTCCCCCGTAAGCAGTTCTCTATTGCTGACATCTTATATTTATGATACATTATCATTAATTCAGGTATGTAGTTTATTCAAGTTTCCTTTGTTTTTAGTTAATATACTTTTTCTGTTCCACTATGCTCACAAATACCAAATTATTTTCGTGTCATATCCCCTTGGGCTCCTCTTGACAGTGACAATTTCTCTGTGGAGGAATATAAATCAGGTGTATTCCAGGACCTCCCTTTACTAGAACTTGATTGTTCTCATGATTAGACGGGGTTATAAATAGGAGGGAAGAAGATCACAGAGGTAAAGCACAGTGTTCATCCATTATATTGAGGGCACGCTATGTGTGACTTGTGACCTGTGATATTGACCTTGATCTCGTGGCTGAAGCAATGCCTGTTAGGTTTCTTCACTGGTAGGTTACTCTTCTACCTCATACTGTACTCTTTTGAAACAAGTTGTGATGACGAATATTTTTAAAATGTTAGTAATTATGTATTTAATAATTTGTATTTATGTATATTAGAGAAAAACAGTTCATCAGGCCTACGGTGTTTTAGTTTTTTTTTTCTAGAAAGCTGTACCTGAGACCAGGGCTTAAGTGAAAGGGTTTTGGATGGGAAGAATAGCTTGGAAAGCAGAAATGAGGGAAGAGTAGGGAATCAGAAAGAGAAGAGCTGGTCCTAGTTGGATTAGGAGGAGCCTAGAAACCAAACCTGGCCCTTAGGCACTGACATCATGAAGAAAAGAAGCAAGAATGCCTCAGCTCCTGTCTGCATTTGTCAAAGGGAGGGCATTGACCAGCTGAAGATACCAGGAGGGCAGGCTTGTCAGGGCCGGAGAACACACAGCAGGGTCTTCGAAGCAGTTGCTTATTATTGTTACTAAATAAGTAGTCGGCACCCATAGCTCACACCTGTAATCCTAGCTACTCTGGAGGCTAAGATCTGAGGATCAAGGTTTGAAGCCAGCCCAGGGAAGAAAAACCCAGAAGTAGCAATGTAGCTCAAGTGGTAGTGCACCAGCCTGAAATGAAAATGCCAAGAAAGAGCTTGAGACCCCAAGTTCAAGCCCTAGTGCCAGCACCAAAATAAATAAATAAATAAATGGAAATATATTTTCTTATGTCCAGTTCAGGCCTTTCATTTGTTGCTTCTCAATTTCCCAATGTAGCAAGGAAGCTTTTCCACTTCTGGGTTGAAGTTGGCACTTACTTGTTTGTGGTATGTTTCTTCAAGCACTTAAATTTATGGTCCATTTGGAATTTAATATATGGTTTGAGAAATGGATTCAGTTTTTCAATTTTATTCTTTCTCATGTGATTATTACAGTCAAGGCAACCTCTACCCTACTTTGCCTATGTATGTGCACACACAAATATGAATTAAACCCCATCCCTTAAAGCCAAGGCCCTACCTCAGGTATCTTAATTATTCTTGGGTCATGTGTTAGTTTGTTTCCAGATACTTTAAGTGCACAGCCAGAGTTTATGACTACTGACCTAGATCTGAGCTTAATACCCTGATTGATTAATTTACTGCTGTAGTTCCACACCTACCATTAGCCCTAAGATGTAGCAAGGGCTCAATAAATACTTGGTGGATGATTCATAAGACCCCTCATTTCTCAGATAGATCCCCGAGACTCCAGAGGTCACTTGCCAAGATCTCACAAGTTAACGGTGAAATGAAGCCCAGGTTTCTTGTCTCACCATTCTGTTTTCTCCTGCTCTCCTTCACTCATATTTCTCTATTTACTTATAGGCAAAAGTAAGGAAGGACATTTACTACCTAGCCAGGCATAGACACACACTCTTGTAATCCTAATCAGGAAGCAGAAGCGGAAGGATCCGGATCTTTGGGCCAGCCTGGGCAATATAGAGTTTCAGGCCAGTGTGAGTCACATACTGAGACCTTGTCTCAAAATTCTTTTTACCTTAAAAAATAATTTTATTGTTATTATGAGGATGTATAGAGGGGTTACCATTTCATAAGTGAGGTTATTGAAGACAGTGATCTACAGAACTCTTACCTTTTCATGGGTAATGGCTTTGGTTCTTCTGGCCACCAAAATTTTGAAGACTTTCCTTCTAGTAAGCTCAGATCTGCTGACGTCTATTAGCAATTGAGATGCTCAGACAGGAATTTGTGAATTTGAAGCCAGGCTTGACTACATAGATTGAGTCTAGCTTGTGCTAAATAGTGAGACTGTTTAAAAAAAAAATCAGACAAGCCTCCCCCCCCCCCCCCCTCTCTCCTCTCCAATTCGCACCCCCCCCCCCCCCCCCCCCCCCCCCCCCCCCCCGCAACTACCCTAAGACTTTGTCTTGAACACAGGAAGGTGTTGGACCTGGCAAACAAATGAAACCCTGTGTACAAAGCAGAAACATGGCACACTTTGGAGTCTGTTTGCCCATAGATCAAAACCAAATTGTCCACTGGCACTGTTTCTTGTACCAGCTGAGATGGCTAACTGAGCAGCCTCAGGGGCCTGATTATAAACATTTCCTTTCCTGGAAAGAAGGAAATTGCTTCCTAGATTTGTGTCACTAAACAAGATAGAACTGTAAGCAACAGACTGATCAGCTAGAGAAACAAATAGAGGAGCAGTGCTAGAAAGAGACCAGCTGGTCCCTTCCCAAGAGCAAGAGTGATGTGCCTCTGTGTGTCAAGTCTATGGGTGATGAGGCAGCATGATTTGAATCACACAGATGGGCCATGACTCACCAGTTATTTATTGACTTCACTGAACTGGTTCCTCACCTCTGCATTGATGACATGCTTCTCTTCCCATGTAGCTCAGTCCAAGGAGGTAGAGCAAAGGTACCTCAAGTTCATTGTGTCTAAAACTAGGTGCATTATGCCAACATCTAGAAAGCAATTAATTTTCAGCTAGGGATCCCAGACAATTTAGTAGGACAACAGAATATCTATATATAAAATGATGAAGATAAACCCCTTTCTTCAACCATTCATATGCAAAAGTGAATGATAAACCTAAGTACAATCGCTAAAACTTAAGTGCTCTTGTAGGAGAAAATATAAGGGTAAATTTTGTAACTTTCGGTTAGGTAGTTTATTAGTAGTTTATTAGTTAGGTAGTAGTTTATTAGAGATAGCATCAAAAGAAAAAGAAAAAAGGAGTAGGACTGGAGGATATAGCTCAATGGTAGAGCAGTTGCATAGCATGTGTGGGGCCTTGGATTTGGCCTACAGTACTGAAAGGAAAGAGATAAATTGAATTTTAGTGCTACAAAGTTTATGTTGCAAGTCAAGAAAGTGATAAGACAACCCTTTTAATAGGAATAAATATTTGCAAATTTTATTATCTAATAAGGGATTTATAGCTAGAACACATAAAGAACTCACAGTATTTGCTGTGATCTGAAAGTCTGTTAGGAAACCCTAACCCCAAAGTGGTGTTATTAAGGAGTAGGGTCTTTGGGTGTGATGAGGTTATAACCTCTACAAAAAGGTCTGAGAGTGTGCCCTTCTACCTTGTAAGGCTGCAGCAAGGAGCCTCCTGCTAAGTCCTCACAAGACTTTGCATCTGCCAGTGCCTCCCGAGCTGTGAGAAATAAATGTTGTCTACCAGCCATCATTATGGTATTTTCATTATGGCAACACAAATGGACTAAGACATAGCTCAGTAATAAAAAGGCAGATAATCCACTTTGGAACTTGGCTAATAATTTGCATGGATGTAGGTATGTGCTTAGGTGGATAAAATCATGTCGCATCACTGAAATCCCCATATGTAACTGGGATAGTATAAAGTCGCGTATGTGGCTTTGGAAAATAGTTTAGCAGTTCTTCAAAATGTTAGATATAGAATTATCACATGACCTAGCAGTTCTACTCCTGGGCATTTACCCAAGACAAAGTAAAACATGTCCCCACACAACTTACACATGAATGCTCATAGCATTATTCATAATAGTATCAACATGGAGACAACCCAAAGGTCCATAAACTGATGAATGGATGAACAAAATATGGTATACCTAGCTAGTGGGATAAAAAGGAGTGAAACATCATGCCACGTGAAAATGGCCAGTCACAAAAGACCACATATTGTGTGATTCTATCTACAGAGTGGGCAGATCCCTGGGGATGGAAAGAAGATGAGTGGTTTTTTTAGAGCTGGGAGTAAGGGTGTTGGGAGTGACTGCTAATGAGTATGGAGTTGCTCTTGAGGATAATGGAAGTATTTTAAGATTAAGTTACATTGATTGCATTACTGCATATGCATACTTTAAATGGGTGAATTTTATGTGTGCTTTTGTTGCTTTGTGTTTTTTTTAATGAGGTTTTGTTGTTTGTTTATTTTGAACTGTCTTTCTTCTCTAGTCTTTTCTCTTCTTGGAGAAATGCATTTTGTGATTCAAACTAGAAATTGTTGAGTTTCTTCTCACTATACCTGGTGGATGTATCACTCTTATTTCTTCCTCCTTAAAGACTCTAACACCTGTTTCTGTCCTTTTAGTGCCATGAAACTCACTCAAGTCAGGTCTTTATCATTATTAGTAGTCTATAAATATAACTCAGCTTTTCTTCTTAAACTGTCTCCTTTATGTTAAGTTTTTATCACTCCAATCAGTTTCCAATCTCTTCCTAAGATTTTTAAAATGTTTCTATGTCTTTTTCTTGATGGTTGCACCTCTGTAGCATGAGATGTAAACTCTTGTCTGAACTGGAGATATTCCTTTTTTTCCTTATAATTAGGAATTTACTCTCACATGTTGTTTAGAACTCTTATTTTGTATATATTTTCCCCTACTCTTAGTGCTGCGTTTCAAGTGATGAACAGTCACATGTGGCTGGTGGGTACCATATGGGACGGCTTAGGTTATGGAACATTTCCATCATTGAAATCAGTATTTTTTAGACATACTGGTCTAAGCTAATACTTGGCATAGTAAACACTCAGTAAATATTTTTTCACTGAATATAGTTGTAGCTATTATATATGATAGGCTTCCAAGGACAAAGTGTTTGGTGAGTCATGAGGAAGTTTTTGAATTACCACATCAGGCCTATATATCTTTTTCTTCCATTTCCATCACAAAAATGTTTGATCATTTAAGAAAATTTAGTAAGAATATAGATCAGCAAGAAACAGAAGAAGTACTGATCATTTCACCATCTAGAGATAGTCTTTGTTAATTCTTTGTGGTATTTCCTTCATTTCCTGTGGTCACATGTGGATATCATGAATTTATATTGAGAGGAAGTTAATACACATTTACATTATAGCACTACAGTGTGTGTGTATATTTTACTTTTAATCAGGAATATTGTATCTTCATATAGTTTTATGTTGCTGTTTCTTTTGTTTTAACTTGAAGGAGTTTTTGCATTTCTTATAGAGCAGGTTAAGTATCATCTTTTGTTTTAGCTGGAAAGCCTTAACATTTTAAAAGACCAGTTTCCTTGCATGTAGTATTTTTGGTTCACAGGGTTTTTTTTTTGTTTTGTTTTGTTTTTGGTATGTTGGGAAATCCTTTGATATTTTTATAGAAGTTTCTTTGTATATGATGAGTCTCTTTTCTTTTTATTCTTAAAAAATTCTTTGGGGACTTTTGACAGCTAGTTTTTATGTGTATTAATGTAGCTCCATTTGGATTTATACCAGTTGAGGTGTGTTGAGCTTCTTGAATTTGTTGTTATCTCCCTTCAATTTGTCCATTTTAGCCCCTCCCCCGTTTTTTCTGTTTTAGAATGCCTATAATGCATATGTTGTTTAACCTAATAGAGTCCAATAAAATTCTCTGGTCTTCATTCTTTTTTCTTTTTCTTTTTTTTTTTTTTGGTTGGTCATGGGGCTTGAACTCTGGGCCTGGGCGCTGTCCCTCAGCTCTTCAGCTAAAGGCGAGCGCTCTACCACTTGAGCTACAGCGCCACTTCCGGTTTTCTGGTGGTTTATTGGAGATAGGAGTCTCACAGTCTCTCCTGCCCGGGCTGGCTTTGAACCGCAATCCTCAGATCTCAGCCTCCTGAGTAGCTAGGATGACAGGCGTGAGCCACCAGCGCCCGGCTTCTTTTTTCTTTTTGCCCATCATTCACCCCACCACTTTTCCTTTGGAAACAGAGTCTCACTTCATAGCCCAGGCTGACTTGAGTCTCTTGATGCTCTTGTTAGCCTCCTGAGTATGGATACACTGCCATGCCCAGCTTCTTTTTGCCCTTCTGATTCAATAATTTTAAATATTTTGAAATCACCTTTGTGGTTCGTTCTTCTGCCTGATTAAGTCTGCTTTTGAATCCTTCTTGTGAGTTTTTTTCCCTTGCTCCCAGCCCTTCATGAATTTAATTAGTTCTTCATAGTTTCTCTTTGTTAATATTCTCATTCTGTTCATGCTGTTTTCCTGATTTCTTTGTTATATATCTATGCTCTTTTCAGTTGATTGAGCAATCCTTTGGTAATTTATATATCTCTGCTTCTTTAGGCTTGATTTCTGGAAATTTAATCTATTCCTTTGACTATAGCATGTTTTCCTGTTTTTTTGTGGAGGTTTTTTTTTTTAATGTTTTATCATCATCAACGTTGTTTTGTGGTAGTTGGTTTGAACTCAGGGCCTTGTACTTGCTGGGCAGACACTATACTGCTGAGGCTTACCTCCAGCCCTATTTTTGCACTGTCTTTTTTTTGTTTGTTTTGTTGTTGTTATTTGTTTTAAGATAAGTTCTTGTTTTTAGCTCCTACTTCGCATCTTCCGTTGAAAGGAAGTCTGGGAACACTGGAGCTTGCTGTGTACAGTACACTGTGCTGGTTCCTCCCTTTCCTCAGAGGCCATCAGTGTGAGATTTACACTTTCTAGGATCCACAGATGCTGTCAGGGAAAAGGAGGCTTCTGTGCGCATTTTCCTTTTTCAGTCCTTGTTTTTCTCTTTAGTTTTGGCATACTCGTTTCTCACTGTCTTGACAGCAATCTGAAGGCTTTAAAAGGGACTTTTGCTTGCTTATTTTTCACTATTTAATCTTCTACTAATTTCGCTACAGGAATTTATTTAGAAAAATCTAGTCTACCATTGTTGGAAATGGGAAGTTACTATTTTTTAAGATTACTGTGTTTTTTTTGTTTGTTTTGTTTTTGGTGGTACTGATATTTGAACTCAGGTCTTTGTGCTTGGTTAGCTTGTTTGAAATCGGTCGTGGGGCTTGAACTCTGGCCTGGGCGCTGTCCCTCAGCTCTTCAGCTCAAGGCGAGCGCTCTACCACTTGAGCTACAGCGCCACTTCCGGTTTTCTGGTGGTTTATTGGAGATGGAAGTCTCACGGTCTCTCCTTCCCCGGGCTGGCTTTGAACCGCAATCCTCAGATCTTCCTGAGTAGCTAGGATTACAGGCGTGAGCCACCAGCGCCAGGCTCAGAATATATCTTTTGAAAAAGAATCACAATCCAAATAGCCAATGACATTAGTAATCCACTAGAAGGTCTTAATCAGTTTATCTTCCTCTTTATCCTTGTTAATTTAAATATCATGGTAGTAGGTTGATTGTTGGGACTTTTGTTGGTCATGGGGCTTGAACTCTCAGCCTGGGCACTGTCCAGGCTGTCCTGGGCACTGTCAGCTCTTTAGCTCAAGGCTCGTGCTCTACCATTTGAGCGACAGCATTACTTCCGGTTTTCTGGTGGTTAATTGGAAATAGGAGTCTCATGGACTACTTTCCTGCCCCGGCTGGCTTTGAACCATGATCCTCAGATATTAGCCACCTGAGTAGCTAAGATTACAGGTTTGAACCACTGATGCCCGGCTTGTGTTGGGACTTTTGTAAGAAGGAATATAAACAGCACTATTAGACTGCAGGAGATGACATGCAGAAAAGCTCTTTGGGAACCAAGAAGCAGTGCTATTTTAGATGAGGAAAAACACCACCTTCTACATTTTAGTAGGAAAGCAGAAATAGAGAAGGCCTGATGATCAGAAATGGAATGTGAGAAAGAAAAACTGCATTTTGAGGGAATAAAACATTTATCTAATGTAGAACTTCTCAAATCACATCACAACTCTCTCAAGCCTGTATTTGTGCAGGGTTTTTTTTTTGGCAGTTTAAAATTTTTTTATTATTGAGTAGTTGTACAAAGAGGTTACAGTTTCCATAAGTCAGGCTATAAGCACAGTGCATCTTGATCTATATCACCCCTTCCATCATTCTCCCCATTTTCTTCCTCCCATCCTTACCCTCAAGTTACGTAGTTCAGTTTTTACATAATGTACATTGAATATAATGACTGCATTTTGCTCACCCTTCCCCCATTCGTGATTTATCATTTTTATCTGTCTTTCCGCATTAAACTTATGCAGTCACAGCATGTTTTATTCTTTTTTTTTTTTTTTATCGGTCCTGGGACTTGAACTCTGGGCCTGGGCGCTGTCCCTCAGCTCTTCAGCTCAAGGTGAGCGCCCTACCACTTGAGCTACAGCGCCACTTCCTCACAGCATGTTTTAAGTGAAAGTTGTCCTTTTAGTGTTTGTGGATACAGACAGGGTATCATTGTGTAGCCCAGGCTGGCCTAAAACTGGTGATCCTTCCTTCTGTCTCAGCCTCCTGAGTACATACCAGGAAGACCTGAGGCATTCAAATCAAGGAACTAGTACTCTCTTCAAGGGCAGTATAGATGCCTCAAAACTGTGTGGTCTGATTTCAGATGATCTTTTTTTTTTTTTTTTTTTGGATTCTTTGACTTCCCTACCTTCAAAATGAAACTGTCTTTTCCAGTACAGAGGTATATGCCTAGAGAGCTACTAGAGAGTCTCAGGTGGGAGGCTCCATTGAGCCTCACAAATCTGAGACCATCCTAGGCAGCATTTAGTGAGCCTTCCTCTCACTGCAGACAAATCAAAATACCTTCATCCTGATCTTGCCAATAGATACCTGAAATTCCTACCATATTCTTTCATTTGATCTTTAATTACTTCTAAAGGCTCCCACTGGGTTAGTCCCCTGAAATTCCCTTCTCTAGTTGATTTCTTAAAAGACATTTTAAAAAGCCTTTGAAATCTACTCAGGTTTTTAACTTGTTATGTTTAATTGTTTATTAAGTTATTCCAATTCCTTGGCCTCCATGGAAAGTACAAATATATCAAGATGTTCTCTGACTAATTTGTTGGCTTTATATTCTTCTGGTTAATGTAGTCTAGATCTATTTGTGTTTCTGAAGAGGGTTTTTGTGTGTGACTTCTAATAACCATTATATTAGGAAGGGATGATGTTGAGTTTGTGAAGACTAGGAAATTAGAATCAGTTGTGGTAAATGGCTCAGAGTAATCAGAGCCTCAAGAAGTGTAGGAGACCTCTGTCCATGTTGCATTGTTCATCTTTAGGGACCCAGAAGTGAGACAGAATTCAGAGAAGCACCAAGGATTGAAACTGTTGAAAGAAACCATTCAATCCCAGATTTCAAGTTGATCTAAGAAGGCTAAACAGTTCTTTATAATTGACTTCAGTTATTTGAAGGATTTTCACAAATAAAGACTGCAAATAAGAAGCAAAAATGAGCCAGAGAGGAAAGAACTTAGTGAGGAATTTGCTGGAATGAACAATAAACTATGGTTAACAATTTTAAGAATAGTTTAGAAAGGTTCTCTAAAAGCTGGAGAAAGGCAAAAATTTTATTTTGTGCCTTTCAAGCATTGGTTTAGCAAACCCACTGAAAAGACAGAAACATTCTTAGAAAAGTAATAAGTATTTTTTTGGGGGGGTCCAGTTGTGGGGCCTGAACTCTGGGCCTGGGCACTGTCCCTCAGCTCTTCAGCTCAAGGCCAGAGCTCTACCACTTGAGCACAGCGCCACTTCCGGCTTTTTTCTTTTTGCTTATGTGGTGCTGAGGAATCGAACCCAGGGCCTCAGGCATGCAAGGCAAGCACTCTACCACTGAGCCAACTTCTCAGCCCAGAAAAGTAATAACTATTTGACTCACTTTTGGTGAGCTATCGACTCTACAAAGTTAGATGTTGGGGTGTAAAAAAATGGTAAGATAAGCAGGCGCTGGTGTCTCACACCTGTAATCCTAGATACTCAGGAGGCTGAGATCTAAGGATTATGGTTCAAAGCCAGCCTGGGCAGGAAAGTTCATGAGACTCTTATCTCCAATTAACCACCAGAAAATAGGAAGTGGCGCTGTGGCTAAAGTGGTAGAGCACAAGCCTTGATACATGGTACAAGTGATTTTTGTCTGGTATTGATCTAATTAATTTTTGTTTAGTAGAAAATTAGATGTGTGTGTGTGTGTGTGTGTGTGTGTGTGTGTTATGGTTTTATTCTTTGGTAAGATATTAACCAGTTTTGTATTCAATTTACAAGATTATTATAGCTTTTTTTTTCTTGCTGGTCCTGGGGCTTGAACTCAGGACCTGGGCACTGAGTCCCTGAACTGTTTGTGCTGAACACTGGTCCCTGAACCTGTTTGTGCTCAAGGCTAGCCACATTGTTCTGCCACATTGAGCTACAGTATGACTTCTAACTTTGAGTAGTATATTGGAGGTAAGAGCCTGGGCTGTCTTTGAACCACAATCCTCAGATCTCAGCCTCCTGAGTAGTTAGGATTACAGGCATAAGCCACCAGTGCCCGCTTATTTTTTGCAGTATCTCTATATATTTCTTGAATTACCCTTGAACCAGCCTTACCTTCTTGCTGGCTCCTTTGTTATTAGTTTTCAACAGTTATTCAACTGATGAAAATTTGTACATACTGAGCATATAAACATCTTACATGAAGTAGACTATTGTCAGGAGCCAGGGACAGGGACAGCTAAATTACCTTTAAGTCCCTTCAGCCTCACATTTCCTGTAGTTATGTGTGTTTATTATCAGTCTTCTGAATTCTCTTGATCACTTTGTTAGTAGGTTGCATTTGTGGATCATCTAGTTATGTGTGGCTTGGATGAAGACTTAAAATTATTGCCTCCTCAAGATGCAGAGGATGCAAAATGGAAAAGAATATTTTGCTATTAGTAACAAGACTATAATTTTCTTGTACTGCACTTAAAGTTTACAGAGACTGGGATACCCATTATTGTATTCAAACTTCCTGATCTCTATGTGTAGGAGCAAAAATCCACTGAGCTGGAAGGGAAAGTGGTTATCAGAAAGTATTCAGTTAGTAAAGAATGGAGCAGGAATAGAACAGCTCTTCTAACTCCAAGCTCTTCCAACAACCATATAATAGAGCCAGGAGCATAGAGATACTGAGAATTGAGGGGGTACAGCTCAGTGGTATAGTAGTCAACTAGGATACATTCCCACTGGGTTCTGTTTCTAACATGATTTAAAAAAAAAAGTGGCTGGGTACTGGTGGCTCACACCTGTAATTCTAGCTACTCAGGAGGCTGAGATCTGAGGATCGCGGTTCAAAGCCAGCCCGGGCAGGAGAGACCATGAGATTCTTATCTCCAATTAACCACTAAAAGCTGGAAGTGGTAGAGCACCAGTCTTGAGCAAAAAATCTTAAGAGGCTTCTCCCATCTTCATTTTTGTTTTTGTTTTTTTTGGGTCCTGAAGCTTGAACTCTGTGCCTGGGCACTGTCCCTGAGCTCTTCAATTCAAAGTGAGAGCTGTACCACTTGAGCCACAGTGCCACTTCTGGTTTTCTGGTGGCTCATTGGAGATAAGAGTCTCACAGACATTCCTGCCCTCCTGCCTGGGCTGGCTTTGAACCTCGATCCTCAGATCTCAGCCTCCTGAGTAGCTAGGATTACCGGCATGAGCCACCGGTTCCCTGAGACTTTGCTCATCTTTACACATAGCCTCCCACGGAGAGTCAAGGACAAAAAGTAGACTAGCTCTTTATCGTGCTGTAACAAGAACGGCCCCTAGTCCAATTTTCTAGAGTCTTCATTTCCATCTGAAACCTTATTTGCATACCATTTGCTTTCTGCATTCTTATCCCTGTCTTGTCTTCTGAACCCCCACCAGGATTGACAATTAAGCTCTGATTATAGCATCTACGCTTTATCTAACCTACTTCTCCAAAAGTTTACATCCTGCAAACCAATTTCAGAAGTTTCGGAACTAAAGGATCAGGTATAAGTCGCAACAAGGATTTCTCTTCTGGATCCAGTTTGCCTTGTCAGTTTTCCATTACTGTCAAAAAAAATATGTGATTAGTAAGAAATGTATGCATTATCTTGCCCATGTAATTGTAACCCTTCTGTACAGTATGTTCACAAATAAAATAAAATTTAAAAAAATATGTGAGATAACCAAGAAGAAAGTGGGGGTTGTTTTATTGTTTTGTTGTTGTTGTTTTGTTTTTGGTCAGCCATGGAGCTTGAACTGTGGGCCTGGGTGCTGTCCCTAAGCTCTTCAGCTCAAGGCAAGTTCTCTACCACTTTAGCCACAGCTCCATTTCCAGTTTTCTGGTGGTTAATTGGAGATAAGAGTCTCACAGACTTTTCTGCCCGGGCTGGCTTTGAACTGCAATCCTCAGATCTCAGCCTTCTGAGTAGCTAGAGTTACAGGTGTGAGCCACAGGCACTCTGCTGAAAGATTTGTTTTGACTGATGGTTTTAGAGGTTTCAGTGTAAGGTCACTTGGTTCCATTACTTTGGTCCAGAGGCAACACAGTACATCAGTAAACACATACATAGTAAAAGAGAGGAGACTAGGAACCAAAAAAGGGCCAGGTTCCCAATATCCCTTTCAAGAACAAATCCACAATGACAAGGACAAATCCACTTAGCTCTACCTCCTAAATGTACCACTACTTCCTAATGTCATGACAAACCTTGAGCATATGAGCCTTCAGGAGACATTTAACACCTACCACCATAGCATGGTATCTGTTGCTAACTGTTGGAAAGGAGCATGTCTCTTCCCTCCCCGCTCAGGCATAGGGAACTACTAGCCTTATAGCAGCCGATGATGTTATATATGTTTTATATGCTTCCTACTCTGTACCTGAAACCATTTTCTTGGCAGTTTTCATTGTGTCAGGGTAACAGTGGAACAGCCATACTTATTCATTCAAAAGGAAAAGATAATCTGCCCCATTTTTTGATACTTCCACTGGAACCAGGACTGCTGACTTAATCCAATTCCTTAGGAAATCTCTAAGTCCACACAACTGATTGATTAACTCACCAGATTTTTTCATCTGGTGTATGCTGGCCTTGACACACTGTGACAAGATGAGATATTATCTTTATTATTCATGTCCCTACACTTCCTTTGGCTTCTGGTGCTAGTGCTATTCTTAGTTTTTCTAAGAATATTTAGAAATATTTCCAATCTTGTTCTGCTCCATTAGTAAATTGAAAACCTCATGAAACCATTGAATGTGGGAAAGATTCTCCCCAACACATGTCTGCAATTCAGCTATTGCCTTATCTGGGTCCTTGAGTCCAGACTGGATCATCAGTTCCCTGGATTTCTACACTAGTTGCTCACTTTTGTTCTCCTTTTAAAAATGAAGATCAGATTACACTAGTTCCCTACCTGATAGCCCCAGTGGCTTCTCTGGCTAGTAAAGCCTTACTTCCTTTCTATCTTCATCTCCTCTGCTCTCTTCACCTCGTTTATTCCACCTTTTTCCTCTTGTTTGGGGCTGTGGTATTAGCTATTTCTTCTGCCTCTAGTGATATTTGTCTGATATTTGCACAACTGGTCCCTTGTCATTGAAATCTCAGCTAAAATGTCACTACCTTACACAGTCCTTTTCTATCACCTATTCTAAATTTACTATCCCCCAATCACTGTTTAGTATGTAGCCTATTTTATAATCTTATTTATTTATCATCTTACTTTCTTCATTGGAATAATCATGGAAGCAGGCATGGTGGGTTTTACATATGATCCCAGAACCGGGGAAGCTGAGGCAGGAGAATAGTGAGTTTGAGGCTAAATTAGGCCAGACAGGGAGTTTTAGGTCAGCCTGGGCTATATGGTGAATCCTTACTTCAAAAAATTAAAAGAAAGGAAAAAAAGGTGACCACTGAAACTGGAGGCGTAAGCTCATTTACTGATCTCAATAACACCTAGAATAGGTATTGTGGAATCAATTATAAGTTTCAGTAAGTCTATAAGATGTTTATGGAGTGCTAATTTGATGGAAGAAATCATTATAGACTGAAATGTAGAAACTATTACCAATAAACTCCTTTTGAGCAATGACAGATTTAAAAATATATTCTAATTATGTTTGCTTTATAATCAAATGTTTCTTAGTAGCTTAGTTTAAATAGATCTCAAAGTAGAGGTAGGACACAGTTTTATTTTAAACTTGTATTTTAAGGTTAAATATTGCTGTAGAAGTTGGAACTATGTAAATTGGGGAGAGAATTAGTTCAGATTATAGAATTCACACATTTCTGATCTATTCAAGGTTTGTTTGTTTTTTTTTGTCTAGTCATGGGGCCTGAACTCTGGGCCTGGGCACTGTCCCTCAGCTCTTCAGCTCAAGGCTAGCGCTCTACCACTTGAGCCACAGCGCCACTTCCGGCTTTTTTCTTTTTGCTTCTGTGGTGCTGAGGAATCGAACCCAGGGCCTCAGGCATGCAAGGCAAGCGCTTTAACCACTGAGCCACCTTCCTAGCCCTCAAGGTTTGTTTTTAAGCTTTTAGAAAGGTCCATTCAACTGGAGTTCAAGGACAGTCAATGAATTAAAAACATGTGAAGCCAGAGATCTCCCATAGAAATGTTGTGTGCCTCTGAGAGTTCAGCCAGGATTAAAAAAACAAGGGTAACTGTAACCCCTCTATACATTACCTTCACAATAAAATTATAAAAAAAAAAAAAAAACCAAGGGTCACAATTAGTAGCTATTTCAAAATAGAATTTGGAGATGATCCCAAATTATAATGGATTTCTCTTGAAGTTGTATTTGCACAGCAAGTTTGCTATCTGTCTCTATATATTCCTATGGATAAGGACCAATGTGATATGAGTTATACAAAGCTGAACTGTTCAGGACTCTCCATCCGTTCCCTTTAGTCCCATGTCCATGAATACCTTTTCAGTTTGAGGCCTGAGATCTGTACTGCACTAAGTAACTCAATACATTCAGTATGCAGGATTTTTAAAGATGGCTGTGGATTTTCCTATCAATTCTATGGTGTTAGAAAACAATCATAGGCTGGCTTTGGTCAAGAGGAGACTTCAGTGGGGTTTTGAAGCATGTGTGGGATTAACTGCCATTAACTGTGGTTGCTGTGTGCCAGGCCTTTCACCTCTGCAGCATCCCCACAAAATGTTTAATCTCCTCCTCAGTATGAAGGAAATGTGGCTTGGCTTGGTAAGAGTTTGCCAAACTTTTCAAGTGGATAGATAGCAATAGACCTAGATTCAGAAGCCCTCCTCTTTATAATCTCTGTGGAAGGAAGACAGAAAGCATTGTGGACAGGACCAACCAAATAGAGGTACATACATAAATCAGGGGCTTGCAACACTGGGGGATTCAGCTTGGCAGGTGGGACGTGGATAGACTGAAGCATAGAGCAGTAGAATTCCCAGCTGTGGAACTGAGACTTCGTTCTGCAGACGATGGAAAGGAACTGTTGAGTTTTGGAGGCATTGGGGGTTTGAACTCAGGTTCTTTTTTTTTTTTTTTGGGTCGGTCTTGGGGCTTGAACTCTGGGCCTGGGCGCTGTCCCTCAGCTCTTTAGCTCAAGGCGAGCGCTCTACCACTTGAGCTACAGCGCCACTTCCGGTTTTCTGGTGATTTATTGGAGATAGGAGTCTCACGGTCTCTCCTGCCGGTCTCTCCTGCCCGGGCTGGCTTTGAACCTCGATCCTCAGATCTCAGCCTCCTGCGTAGCTAGGATGACAGGCATGAGCCACCAGCACCCGGCTTGAACTCAGGTTCTTATACTTGCTAAGCAGGTGTTCTACTACTTGAGCCATGCCTCCAAGCTCTCTGTACATTGAGTGTTTTCAGGTTAGGGCCTCACTTTATGCCTGAACTGGCCTGGATATCGATTCTCCTCATTGTGCTTACCATGTTTCTGGGGATGGCAGATTCACACCATGCACCTAGCCGTTGTGCCAGGCCCAGAGTTCAAGCCCCAGGACCAGAAAAAATACATAAATACATAAACAAATACAAAATAAACACATAAATACATAAATAAAAATGAGAGAAGATTCATGTTATACTAAGCACACTTGTCTCCTTGCGCTTTTGTAAATTGTCAGAGACATTTTCTGTGAAAGTGTGTGTTTGTATTCAGCATTTTACATTTCTTCTCTGGAAAAGCCTGGGAAGCTCGGTGTCCAGTGGCTACAGAATAATTATTTGGTGGCAGGGGAAGGGAATTCAGATTAAACAGGGGCTAGGGAGAGGTGATGATTGTGGTATGGGGAGCTTCCCAGACATCAGCACTGACAGAAATTGCCAGAGTCATGTAGGCCAGGTTTTCAAGGCTGAACCTGGTCCCTGTCCCTGGTGGAGAGAGAGAAAATTCTACAGCAGGCTCTCGAAGGGCTCCTCTACTTTTGTCAGCCAGAACCTTCCTGCTTTTATCTTTTTTTTTTATGTTAGCATTGTAGTATAAATGTAATTTTCAAAAAATAAGAAGCTATCAAAAAAAAAAAACCCTTCATGGGTTTTGGGGGTTTTGGTTGTTTTTGTTTTTCTAGTGATACCAGAGTTTAAAACTCTAGGCCTTGTGCTTGCGTGTCAAGTACCTTCAGCCTTGCTGATTGCTTTGTGGTACAAAGGGAAATTAAGTCTCAGAATAATTGAGCCTAAAGCCTTTGGTAGATGACTTTTGCTTTTGTTGTTAATATATTGTCTCTGACGTGCACTTTTAGGCTTTATTATGGCATAAGAGTGAAGCTCTTAGAAATCTTGCACATCCATTTAGGTTTCTATTCTTGACACCTTGGTGTTATCAATAACCAAAGATCTATTGGTCTTGAAGCAGACTCTTCTGCCCCTGCAGGTCCCAATGCTGTATCAATCTGCATTTCCACCCCTAACTTCCAGGGCATTTGAGGCCATTTTCAGCTTTTATAGCTCTCTTGCCTGACCATAAAATTTAGTAATTAACTAAACAAGCTGGATAAAATATCCCAAACAGATCATAGTTTGCCAGTCCTGTCTCAGAACCAAGAACTTCCTGAAAGTCCAGTAAATAATCCTGTACGAGAGGCAGCATGAACTTGTTGGACATTGGTGTTAAGATGTAAATACTTATAGCTGTATGATGTTGGACATGTTTCTTAAACCCATTGGCCTTATTTCCTTATTAATTAGGGAATATCTTTAAGAATGCATGCCTAGAATGTACTTGGTGTTGGGAATGATCATTTGTACCAACTCTACTTTTTACCAAGACCTTATAAATAACCCTGAAAGGATCAGGCATCCTCTTGAGAGAAGAATGGCGCATACTGGCGGAAATGTGCACAGAATCCAGGCCTCTGCTGCATGTAAAAAGCTTTTTTTCTTGTCATTGTTTCCTAAAAGATATAATAACTATTTGCATAGTATTTTCATTGCTGTTGCATAGTATTAGAGGTGATAGTTATCCAGAGATTATTTAAAGTATATGGGAGGGTAGATATAGATATGTACACATATTTTGCCATTTTATGTAAGTAACTTGAGCATCTGAAGATTTTGGTATTTGTCATGGAAGGATACATGCAATCTCCTTGAAATATCAAGGAACAAATGAATACATATGTACATGTATACATATATACACATATGTATATACATACACATACACACTTATACACATACATATATACCTGAAAAAAAATCATAGGACAGAAATACCTTGTCCCTTCCCCCAAGTTAAATGAGCTACTATTGAACAGACATATGACTTATGAGGAGACTTGGTTTCCCTAGAAGAAGAGCCATACAGTAACCAAGTTGTCTAATGAAAGGCTGTCCTGTGAAATGATAAGGATTGGAAAGAATGTTTATTTAATTTTGCCTTGTTACCTCATTATGCCCTGAGAAGTAAAGCTGTATTCATGTTACTCAAGTTCTACCTATGGGGCATCTAAAACTGAGTTTTAGTAGCTTGCCGGTAATCACAGTAAGTAGCAGATCTGGGATTTGAAACCAGGATCTTAAATAACTCAGAATAGTCTGGTTTTTTTTTTGTGATGGCATGAGTCTACCAAGAAGCCACCATTCCCAGAAGGTCTCAGCCAGTGGCTTGTGTTGAATATTTGTAATGCATTCCAGATAAGCTTAGTTGATGGCTATATGTTTGAGGTACCAGAGGACACCCGACCCCCCCTGCCAAGTCTTCACTTGCTGATCTTCCCCCATTGACCTTTATCACTGCATTTCTCTTCTTTTTGAGAGAGATAGTCACAAGAAGAGGGGTGTTTTATCCCAGAAGACCTTCATGAACACATGTATAAGAGGCAGATTCTTTAAGCAAACACATTTGAATAAACCCTTTTTATCAAGTACTGTTCAGGCCTGGGGACTGCAGAAATACACTTCATGTGAATGCCCTGCTGCCCTCAGGGAACACCTGGATATATGGAAGAGACTCGCAGAATGCTGTAATGCCACCAGGTCACTAACTGTCCTAGCACGAGTACATCAGCTCCTGGAGTAGCAGCAGGTCACAGGAAGCAACAACAAACAACCTGGCCTGTGTGGTCCACAGGTACAGGAAGGAGACCCTGTGATGCGTGGGGAGTGGTATCTAAATGTCTGGCTGGATATTGGAGTTTGTGAAGAGTTTTAATGGGGGTAGGAATTGGAGGAGTAAGACTTTGTATGCCAGTCTAAGATGTTTTTACTCGTGGGCACTGAGGAACAAGTGAAGAGTTAAAAGAGGGAGACATCAAAATCAGTTTTGTAAATTTTGCTCTGGCAGATTTTTAGGGCCGAATGGAAAAAAGAAGTCCAGTTACTGGTAAAAACGGAAACAATGCTGAAGGCAGGAACTGAGGAGTAGGTGTGATTGAGGGAAGGTTGGCCTCAAGAGACATTTCTGAAGTAGATTCACAATTAATGACTGATTATATTTGTAGGAAAAGTCGAATGACACATATTTTTATTTGAGCTCTTTCTCCCTTATTTTATAAAGTGTTGTAATCCATGTGGAAGATTTTCTTTCATGGCAAGCTGCTGTAGACAGCCTCAGTTTACTTGCCAAATCTTGCCAGCCTGGGCTTTATAAACTGGGAAACATCTCTTTTTTTGGCTGGCATCTCATTTCCTTTTTTTTTTTTTCTGTTCTGAAATGGGTAGCATTTTTTTTTTTTGTTTGTTTGTTTTTGGTAGCTCAAGAAACTGATGAAAGCCTGGTGCATATTTTGAAGTCAGGAAATGAATAATGAAATAGTCTTGATCACAACAGACACCTACAAGGTCATCTTAGCTATGTCAAAGTGGTGAGCATATGCTGTGACTTTTGTGATTCTGATGCAGCTTATACAGAGCTGTGCTTCAATAGTGGTTGGTAGTGGATAGTAAATTACTGGATTTGGAAGAATTTTTCAGTACTCTGGATGGCTGTGAAATTAGCTGAGCTATCTCTATACACTGTGCTCATTTACAGCATGGGTCATGTTGGATTGGAATGTTGAAACAGCAAGGACTAGAGGAAGATGAGGTCATTAGTAGATCACAATAGTTCTGGTTACATTCTCATTCCTTTAAGCGTTCTCCCATTTGCTCCAACCTATGCTATTCTAGCAGAGGGTGGGATGTGTTACGTGATTTACCCAGGATCGTGGGTAGGCGTGCCCTAGGTTCGACTTATTTCTCTAGACTAATCTAGCATCCAGCCTGGAGCCTAAGCATACACTGCATTAATCAGACTTGCTGGAATGATCACATGGTTTTCTAGCTGCCTCCCCTGTTAGCTGCCGCTTGTCAGCAGCTGGCGGAGCTGGAGGCTGCAGGCCCCTGTCTGCAGAAAGCCTTTTACTTCAGAATATTGGGGGGTGTGAAAACCCCGCCTCTTGTTATCTGCACTTTGCACCATCTGACTAACTAAATGATTGTCTTTCGGACCAAAAAGGCTACCATACAATCTAAGGAAATTGTCTCTGACTAGGTCATGTTTGCATTTGAAGAATTCAGGTATGTTCGGGTTTTCTGTATCAGTCTGCTGCTGGGTTTTTGTTCTCGTTAGGTTTTTGCTGTGTAATGACAGCTTAGGCTCTGGCTGTTTTTCTCACACACAAAAAAATGGTTCTTTGGCTGCATTTGGTGGGGTTTATCCCAATCAAGGGGGCAGTGAGTGCAGAGGGGTGCGGGTCAGAGGTATTTACTGCATTTGAAAGTGCAGTGTGGATAATTGGTTTGATCATGTATGAATTTGTCGGACCCCACCTTGTGCCTCATTTGAGCTGCTCTTGCTGGTATAGAGTTATGAATACAGAATAGCAACTGTTTTTCTAGAATGAGTCTCTTGCTATCTTTTGTGTTTTTATTCCTTTGTCAAACTCACGCAATCTACTGCTCTTTTACAAAAACCAAACAAAAATATGAATTATGGCAATGAAGTTGCAAAATTCTGCAGGTCTGTCTGCATAGTTGAGATTTGATTTGGGCTCCAATTTTTCTCATTATTGTTAATAGCAATCGGTAGCTGGGCTGTTTTCAGGGAAGTGCCTTGATAGTATTTTGTTAACATGGTCCTTCTTTGCTTTCGTAAGATTTTCAGCTGGTGTAATTAATAGTGCTCCAAATTAGGTCTTTTGTGAATCTTATTTCTTCTGCTTCCTCCATCTCTTATCCAGGAAGCTGTCTCTGAGTACCCATGTGGGAAGGGACATTCCAACAGAAGATAGTTTCTAAGAAATAAAAACAAAAGAGGTGGATTGGGAATGTAATCAGATCAATCTTGTGCCTATTTCCACCTTTTTGGAGCATATGGACAAGAGAGAGACAGAGGCAGAGAGAGAGTATTTTTGACCTCTGACAGCTTCTCAGTTTTCAGATGAAATTTCTGTGTGTTTTTAGAACTGAGCATTAGCGTTGTGTTGATGAGCAGGCAGTGATTGTGCAGGACCTCAACTCTAGCTTTACAAGCCTTTTTGTTTCCTCCAAATCTTGTTACTAAAGTAGATAGTGATAAGAGTAGTACCACCCTTCATTATTTACAAGAGATAAACTGGAAACCTTTGGACCAATCAAGAGAGTAGATGAGGAGATCATTTCCACAAAGACAAGTCAGGCTAGTCCCCGCCCTTTTCTGTAAACTTGATACTTTGGATTCAGGAAGTTATCCTTTGTTTCAGAGCACATCACTGTTTCTAATGGAGAGCCCTGTGAAAAGTTCTTCCCTTGTGGCAACATTAGTAATGTGGGGCCTGTGTCTTTGCAGAGTAACCAAACTTACAGTCTTAGGATAGCTTCATTAGCTAAGGAACAGGAATTTATTTAATGCCTGGCCTGTTACAGTACATGTATGCCCTTAGTGAATTAATCAAGAGTCCTGGATTTTAGTCTTGGTTTCAAAAGTAGCTTTTTGTATCCTGTGAGAGTATGGGCTTGTGAATTGTAGAATAGAGTACAATTTGAAGCTTGTATTTTATTGTTAGCATTTGTTCTAGATAGAGTAAAATCTTAGCTTCCCCAGTGGACAGAGCCTGGAGCCTTTTACTGTGTATCATAGTTAGGGAGGTAGGATATGCTAACAAACCTTTTTCCCTTATGGAGGGCTCCTGAGGCGGAAGTTAGAGGCCTCTACGTTGATTAACTGAGAAAATGGGGACATCATTATGGAAAAGACAAGAAGTCTGTTGTCCCCAAACTGGCCCTGAAGAACCTTTCTGCATTACATTTTTTGCTGCTGCAGGTACAAGACAAATGACTTGTTTAGTCACAGGGTTTGTGTGGGGGGGGGGGTAGCTAGCTAATCATGACACAAACTAGAAGACTAGAGGAGCATTGCTTTTCAGCTTAGTTCAAGATAGTTCTGAAGTTTGAGCATTACATCAGAAACTGTGGAGTTTATTAAACTCAGATTGCTGGGCCTGACTCCCAGAATTTTTTATGTGGCAGATCTAGGATGGAGGCTGAGAATCTACATTTTTACATGTTCCCAGGTAATTTTGATGCTGAGGTCTAGAGGCAAGGCTTTCGGAACCATTGGATTAGGAAAAGCAGGTGAAAGGGACTATTACATGGAGAAGAATTTCAAGGCAAAAACTGGCTGGAGATACAGGTACAAAGGAAGCCCGAAGCGAAAAGAAGTAGTTCAAGTGCAGTGGACTTCTTTACCCTCAGGTGGCTGGTGCGGGAAACATGCTGAGATACCAAAATCTACAGGTCACCATGTGAAATTTTGTAATATTTGCAAATAACCTTGCCCACCTCCTGTATACTTTGCATGACTTATCATACCTAACACGGTATAAACGCTACACAAGTAGTTGTTGCACTGTATTTAGGAAATAATAAGAAGGGAAAAAGCATGTACATGTCCAATGCAGATGTAGTTTTTCCCCCATACCTTTCACTCTGAGATTGGTTGACCCATGGATAACCAGCTATGTAAACAGATGTACTGGAGCCAAGAATGAGGAAGAGGAGTTGATGAAACTGTGGCCTGTGGCCGTGTTTCAGTTAGACACACAGGCCTCCTTCCCGAGGAGGTCGCACAGAGAAATATTGGAATGAGAACCAGAAAACTTGGTTTATAATTCTGGGACTGCCTTATATTATCTTCATGGGTTCATCACATCTCCTGTTCTTAGTGTCAGTTTTCTCAACTGAAAACTATGAATATTGATTGTTGCCAAGGAAATCTATAATGTTGTTAGGATTGAATGGGATAACACGTTTTACCAATTCTGGCAGTCTTTTTACAAGTATGTAAAGGGAGAAGAGGATTCTGGGGCAACATGTTCTTCAGCCTCATGTGTGGACACATTCCTTCATGCCTACCAAGAGCCACATTCATTTAAAAGGAAAGTCTGATATGGACACCCAAAGTTAACATGCTATTACTCCATTTTGGACTATTAATTCCTTGAGAACTTTCATGACTCCTGTGGGAGGGGGTGGGGGGGTAGAGTACTTTGTGAGTGTGCGCCAGTCCAAGGGCTTGAACTTGGAGTCTGGGCACTATCCCTGAGCTTTTTTGTTCAAGGATGGTACTCTACCACTTCAGCTACAGCTCCACTTCCAGATTCTTGGTGGTTAATTGAAGATAAAAAAGTTTCACAAACTTTCCTGCCTGGGTTAGTTTTGAATCTTGATCCTCAAATCTCAGCCTCTTGAGTAGCTGGGATTACAAATTTGAGCCACAGACACCCAGAAAATCCTGTCTATTTTTAACTTTGTTTCTGTAATGCTTAATACTGTTTGACAGGCAGTAAGGCCCTAATAAGCCATTGATGCAATTCATTTCAATCAGGACTTACAAGGAATGAACATCAAGCAAGTTACCTCTCTAGTTCAGTGCCATTCTGAAATTGGTGCTTTGATGTGTGGTTACAGAAGAAATTGCAGGCACGTTAATTGCTGACCTGAGAAACATGTAAAGTGTTTCAGTACAACAATCCCGTTTCTGGAGTTAGGGTTCCATTTCATAAGAAGTCTCTGCTGATAATTTTAGTTTAGAACCTGCTTTTGGTTATAAAACTTTGCTTCAACCTGGGGCCCAGGTCTAGAGAATTACAGGATTCTTAGCACTGGGAGGTTGGACTAGCATTTTCCAGCTGGTTAAGGAATTTTTGCTGCTTCTGGCTATATGATTACACTGTTCAGCACCAGGCAGGCTGTTTGCTCTGCCTTGCCCTTGCATTTTGGAGTTACTTGTGTTTTGGATTTATTTGTTTATTTGTTGTAGTAATGGAGTATCTTTGCCTTATTTTAATGACAAGATGTGTATTACACTAATACTTTTAAATAAACATTTACTTGTTACTGTTTACCACAGTGTAGTATTTGTAAAATATTTTCCTTCTACCACTAAACTCAAAACTCTGTTTTCCTTTACTGTGCTAAAACAATTTTAAATGAGACTTTTCCTTTTAATCTTTTAAGTAAGGTGGAACCCAAATTGGAGACCTCTGTTCCTCAGATATCATGTTACTTGATTTATTTCCAGAACGTAGTATACTAGTTCCTGGATCTAAAATCTCCAGTTGGATTACAGTCACATTAAATGGGAAGTTATCGGTTAAACAAAAATGTTGTAATAGAAGGGTTGGATTCAACATTGGTTCTCTTTAGTAATTCACATTTACATCTGGTCTTGGGGAATGCTGTTTATTTTTCTTTTTTAAAAGAATATTTTATTTGTTTTATAGAATTGAACCCAGGGCCTCATGCATGCTAGGCAAGCATTAAGCAACATTCCCAGCCCTGTTATTTTTCTTGTTCTTTCACTGGGTTATTGAAACAAGTTGAAATGAGCAGTATCAGAGAAGATCTAAACATTTCAAGCCTAGAGGTCTGGACTGAGCATCAAGAACACAAGTCAGCTTAGCTCCCTCATTTTCTAGAGATCCCTTTTCCTGATAGCCTTTAAATAAATGGATATTTAGGTTCATGGACTTTCACACTGTGCTGAATGAGTCAGTCTCAGATATCTGGATTTGGTAAGGGGCGGGCCCCTAACTGTGAGAGCTTGTTGTTTACTCTCTTTGATCCCCTAGGACCCACTTCAGGGGTCTCTAAGAGGTGACAGTAGGAACACCTGCTTGGGGGACTTAGGCAGAGTATGGGGAGATTAGACAGAAAAAACAAGGAACAGAGAAGGGGCTATGAAATCCATTGACTGGTCAGGTTTGTTCATGTCTGTCTTACTACTGGTTGCCATTTTCAAAATATACAAATCAGCTGGCATGTTGGCAAAGCAGAAAATACCAATTTATCCTCCATTATTAAAACCATGTTACAGGGGCTTGGACAGTGGTTTAGTGGTGGAGTGCATGCCTTACATGCATGAGGCCCTGGGTTCAATTCCTCAGCACCACATAAGCAGAAAAAGCCGGAAATGGCGCTGTGGCTCAAGTGGTAGGCTCAAGCACTAGCCTTGAGCTGAAGAGCTGAGGGACAGAGTTCAGGCCCCTGGAAATGACCAAACAACAACAACAACAACAACAACAAAAACGTGTTACAGTGCTTGGTGAGTTTTACTTCAAGAGGCAGTGTTGTGAATCTTATCATGTTGTGAAACTTATCCATGTTATGACCATGGATAAGTCATTTCATTTCTCTTGGTCTTGGTTACCTGTCTTATGGAAAAAAAGACTGTTGTGAGGAAATATATAGGGAAGAAGTATAATTGAAAAAATATTTCTGTGCTTGCATTTTATAGTTAAAAGGATCAAAGCAAACTTAATCAGTGAATGTTTAGTTGAGTTCAAGTGTTACTTTTTAAAATAGTCCATGGCAGGCACCATGCCCTCTCTTCTTTGCTTAGTGTAATAGTAGTCTCTTACATTAAAAACAGAGTAAAACTAAGAGGAAAGAGAAAGAACATAACTGGACTCATTGCTTAGAGGAATGAGATGAGTCCCAGAGCATTCTAGAATATCACTTTAGGGCTGGAGGCAGGGTTTTGCTGTTGAATACCTGCTTAGGCAGGTTGGGGGTAGGGGGTCCTAAGTACAAACCCCAGTCTCTCTCTCTCTCTCTCACACACACACACAAAGAGAATTTCACTTTGGGTCCATATGACTCTCGCTCATGACTTAAGGGATAATTCTAGAATTATCTTCAACTGTGTGGGTTCTGAAAACTGGCTATAACTTTTGTGTGGTGGGGGGGGGGGTGTTTCCTGGGGCTTGAAATCAGATTCTAGGGACTGTCCCTTAGCTTTTTTGCTCAACTACAACTCCTTTTCTGGCTTTTTGGTGGTTAATTGGAGATGAGTATCATGGACTTTACCATCCAGGCTGGCTTTGAAACATAGTCCTCAAATCTAAGCCTTTTGAGTAGCCTTTTGAGAAGGCCTTTTTGCTATTAAGATAGCATTCATTAAAAAATATTTTTCAAGCTACTAATATTTTCTAAAAATCTACAATTGAAAATGCATATGCAACTCTAGCTTCAGAAAATTACTGCCTTAAGAATTGCTAAATAATCTGGCCAAAAGCTAAGGTGGGAAAAAGCCAAAGGGAGGGGGCAGAATGTGAAAGTGCTGGGTTAGAGATTTACCAGGAGAGATCAAGACGGTGTGTCCTGATGAAATCTGAGGACAGATTTTCATATCCTTCTCAAGGTGTGACCCACGCTTGTGTTTCTTTTCCTATGGCAAGTGACTTTTTTGTTGTTGTTGTTGGTCATGTGGCTTGAACTCTGAGCTTGGGCACTGTCCCAGAGCTCTTCAGCTCAAGGCAAGCGCTCTACTGCTGGAGCCACTTCCGGTTTTCTAGTGGTTTATTGGAGATTAGAGTCTCTCGGACTTTCCTGTCCAGCTGGCTTTGAACCATAATCCTCAGATCTCAGCCTCCTGAGTAGCTAGGATTACATACGTGAGCCACCAGTACCCTGCTGACAAGTGACTTCTGTCTGTCCTGAAGTTCACTGCCTTGAAGAGGAAAATATTTTCATCTTTAGAAAGTAGTCACCAGAAACCCTGCTATATGTTTTGAAGTGGTAACAACTCTGTCTTGTTACCTTGAGCTTAGTTATTGAAATTCCTTGTGCATTAGTTTCCCTATCCATAGATGGGACTGTACCTACCTCTAGGGTGTGCTTAAACAAGATTACTTATTTAAGTTACTAATAAATACCTGGAATTTAGCAGGTACTCAATAAATTAACACATATAATTTACTTAAAGCAGTAGAGCATTTTCTTAGAAATATCCTGTATTAGAAATTTTAGAAGAGCTAGGAAATAGACTGACAAATTATAAGGATAGAGTACTTGTAATCTCACCCTCTTCCTGAGTGTTCAGACTCAGAATATCAGAAATGAGTTCTTAGAGATAATCCTGTTTGCTATTGAAGTGTTTATGATAGAGCAAACCAAACATAGGGTGACTAATCAGCAGAGAGCTTGGATCTTGGTTTGGTTGGCATTCATTGGTCTGAGAGATTAATTAAATTCCTTGAAGTTAAAGTAAGTGGATTATGTAGCACTTTGGGCTCATAATACATCCAGAGCCTACCACCAAGAGTTCATGTTTACTGCAGCATACCCTCAAAGGATCTGAGTCTGCATTAAGCATTGCAGACCCACCCTAGAGACCCACACTTAGTCCATCTTTATCTCCAGAGCCTGGTGTCATGAGTAAATGTCAATTGAACTAATTTGGGCTGCACTGGACAGGTATGGTGTATGAGATATTTTCTTTGTGTGAACCCTTCCAATGAGAAGGAACTATCATATACTAGATGGTGGTTTTTGCAGATAGCAGGAGGTGCTACTGAATAACTTTCCAGAGTAACCTTCAACTTGAGGATCCTTGGTAGTTGTTCTTAACTGGGAGAGCCATGCTCATCTAAACACAGGTTCCCCACCCCATACTTTCCGAGCCTCCACTGCTTTTAATTCCCTTAGTTAAAAGTTGTGAAAAGAAGCCAGGCACTGGTGGCTTATGCCTGTGATCCTAGCTAAACAGGAGGCTGATATTTGAGGATCGTGGTTCACAGTCAACCTGGGCAGGAAAATTCATTTTACCCCCAATTAATCACCAGAAAACTGGAAGTGGAGCTATGCCTTAAAGTGGTAGAGCACTAGTCTTGAGCAAAAAAAAAAAAAAAAAAACTCAGGGGAAGTGCCCAGGCCCTGAGTTCAAGCCCCATAACTACCAGCAGCAGCAGCAGCAACAACAACAACAAAAATGTGAGCAGAAACTGAATTTAGGGACCTAGAAACCCTAGATTCTCATGCTGCTGTGCATCCCTTTGCTGGAACTTCAGTTTTTTCACCTGGAAAGTTTTACTGCAGAGCTCTGGTTCCAGAGAGAATAAAGGTTGCCACGTACAAGCTTTATGTAGTGAGAATGGTAGAAAATGAAGGGTTGCTATTACTTGGGTTTTAAATTCAGCCAGCATCTCCCAAGGCACATTGAACCCTGGTGTGTTAAATGTGTGGCCTACTATTGCATTGGTCTAAAACTCATGGCAGTGCACCATCTTAAACTTGGCCTCTCTGTGGACTGTTATTTGGATCTCAGGAGTTTATCTGATACTTACTTACAAATAAAAGGAATAGTTTTCATTCTAATCAGCCTGTTAAGAACTTGCCAAATGCCAGGACAGATCTCTATGCTTTCTTGAAGACTAGCTTACCCTCCATCTGTATCAGTCCACGTGTTGAAAGAGAAAAGAGCACTACTTTATTTGTTACTGAAGCCCTGGGGAAAAGCATGAAAACTTAAAACTCTTTCATCTTAAAGGACTCCTTGGCTATGGTGCACAAGTTTCAGACCAGGCATGCCAGAAATAGATTACCAGGAGCAGGACTAGGTAGATGTCCTTTGCAGGACTTTCTTGCCTAATTTTGTTAAAATAATTTTTTTATTGAGATTAAGTGATTACATAAATTTCACAAATTTCACAGTATTGTAGGATAGGGATACTTAGTTAAAGTCACAAACACATTTTAACGTTCACAATTGTGGCTAATTTTTTTAGAAAATGTGGTTCTGTATTCAGTAGATCAGACAGCTATGTATAAAGTCCTCCTCTTAAGGGAGATGAGGAGGTAGGTAAAAGAATGTGATAAGGATGAATATTTATGAGCAGGACAAAAATCCAATGATTTAAAGAAGAATTATCTTCAGTGATGAAATTCTTTCTCTTGGAAAGGTTCCTTGAAGCACTTTCACAGCCACAGAATGCAGACTGTATAGTTATATTCTTCAGCTTATTGGAAAGTAAAGAGAGTAGAGATTCCTACAGACGAGGCAGACACATTTACTGCAGTTGATAGAAATTCTTATTGGTTATTCTGGGTTTGATTGAGACATTTATGGTTATTAGATCCCTGGAAAGAGTCAAGTATGAATCAGCCCATGAATGAAAGTTAAATACATCTTGCTTCATAGAAAGGTGAGAATGAGAAGAATGGATCCTGGTACTTTGGGGACTCTCCTTCGGCAAGTTATAATATAGAACAATTCTCCTATCTCAGAAGTCTGAGGTGAGAATTCCGAACTCAAGGCCATCCTGAGCTATAGAGTTGAGACCTTGTCTCACAAACAGAAATCCTACATTAGCTATGGATCTGCTCCCTACCTCTAACCCCTTGTTTTCCTTGGTGAATTCCTCCAAACCCAGTCCTGTGCACACATGTTTTCTTAAGGAAGCCTTTTCCAGGCTCTGTAATCACATCTGTTTCTCCCTTTTCTGATTTCAACAGGAGGTATGTAACATAAAGTCTAATATTTAATTTTTCTCAGTCTTCTTAACTTGATTGAGGGTTTTTGAAGGTTATAACAACATTTGATACATTTCTATTTCAAGTCATTTAAACAGAGCTGGATACATCCAGACTTCACAGTGGTTTTTGTTTACTCATTTGTGTGCTTTTTTAAAACTCTCCTGCCATGTGCCAGCTATTGTAGGTCCTAGAAAGAGAAATGACAGGAAAGGAAACAGTTGTTGCCTTTTTGATGTCTGATCATTTCTAGGCATGGATGTCTTTGGGGGATTTTGATTGAGATGTTGAATTTAGTGAGTAAGACCTGTTTGTGGGATGGGCAGAATCTGTCCAAATTATACAGTGAGCAGAAGAGCCTACATAAACTGTATGGTAGATTTTCAACGCTATAGGAATTCACAAAAAGGTTTGAGTTGTAAAAATACACGTGACATTAAAAGTCCTTACGTGTTTAAATGTAGCCGCTGATTCTTGTGTGTAGGTGTACCCACTGTGTTCCAGACATATGTGTTATCACAGCTAATTTTTATAATCCCCAGGAGCAGCGCTTAAAGGCAGAGAGTTTACTGGTTAGATTGTTACCATTTTATCTATCAGATACCTAAAATTCAGAGAACTGGAGTCTTTTTTATCAGAGTCACACTGCTTAAATGGCAATCTGGATTTGAATCTGCCTTCTAACTTAGAAAAAAGTCAATTCTTTATCATTTCATGTCTGCCTCCCACTCTAATTTTATAAAAGGAAAATCAGGTAGGTATTTTAACTATTTTTGTTTTATATAATGTCTTACTGAATAGATGAATTTCTCATCTTTGGTGACCTTTGTGTGCAGTGTAACCTACTAGGTAGGCCCTTTGTCTATATAAACACAAGTACTTTTGTCCAGATGAGAAAAGTGTGCTGGTTGAATAACTTATCCAACCTCAGTCAAAGCTGGAGTTTGAACTCAAGACCATCTTGATTTGAACTTGTGCTTTTGACTGGTCTCTTAGCCTTTTCTAGGAAGCTTCAGGGGGATAAAGCTAGGTGTTAGGTGGTCAGTTTGAGAAAAATTGTGAAATCCCAATCCTGTTAAAAAAAAAAAAAAAAAAGGACAGTGCATAAGACTAGCATGAGGGATCTTAGAAGTCTTACAGGAGGTGGAATTGCTTCCTGGATTTTTCACCTATATTTCATGAATTAACCTTTTATTGCCTAACACTTTTTACATTCTGGAGAACACTGCTGAAGTGAAAGGAAGATTTGGTCCTTGAAAGGATGATTTGGTCCTGGGAATCAGAAAAGCAAGAAAAAAAATCTTTAGGTCCAAGTGTCTAAATAGAGATGATATAAGATCTCATTTGGATGTGAGTTCAGGCTCCTCTAATATGTTATATAATGTGGAGTGAACTCCGTATTCTTTTATTGAGGCAGTATAAATTACTTTATTCTTGCCTTATCTGTTATATATATAGGGCTATTTGAGGCAAAGTGTGTGTGTGTGTGTGTGTGTGTGTGTGTGTGAAGACTGCTTTGTAAACAGAAAAGCTCAAAGTTGCCTTTTGAAGTTATTTACCAAGGTCATTTCTATTATCTGGCATAGCATCTACCAGCTATTAAGGAGTATTATTAAATGAATAATTTGGAGCTTAGGATACAACTCAGTCATAGAATACTTGTTTAGCATGTGTAATGCAGTAGATTTAATCTCCAGAATTCTTGAAAAAAAATAGATGAAAATAGGACAGTTTAGGGGATGGATGAATGAATGAATTTTGCCTTCTATATCTCAAGGTGCTGTTACTGCTATGTAGAAATGAAAAAACATTTAAAGCAGACTTTGTTGGTTAAATTTTCTTTCTAGGTTTTTGTTTTGTTGGGTTTGCAGTTTTAGAATGTAATGAAGTCACCTCAGTTAGAAAAGCATGTTTTTCTCATTCACTCCACTTTGGATGGCTTGGCTAGATTATTGTGTATTTTTTGACTTTCCTGGAAGAGAGATTTTTTTCATAGTTCCAAAATGTAAATTAATTTCAATAATGTGAGTTCTTGAATTTTTTCTTCTGTTTATTCTCATTCCATTAGATGTGCCCCTCTGTTTTTTGTTTTATTCCGTTTCCTGCTTTTTAAAAGGAATTTCTTATGTATTGCCTTATTGACACAATTACTCTAGTTGTATCCATGATAAAGACTAGCTCTTATTAAGGACTATCTGGAAGGGAAACTCACTTTTGATTTGCATACCAGGGCAATTTTTGCTGATAGAGTGGGAAGATGTGCAATTGCATTATTAACTCTTGTTGATTCATTTGTTTTTTTTTTTAGCACATGCCAAACAGACAGTAGATAAAGTATTGCACAAAGATATTTTATAAATAGATATTCAAATCATATTTCAACATACCCATTTGTCTGCTAGAATAGCATTGTTATTTCTAGAAAGATACTGTGCTTTGCCAGTAATGCTTTAAAGAGAAGAGCTGGATAAACGGGAACTGGTTTTTTCATTCCACAGTAATCTAGTCTCATCCTCCTTCAGGGTGGTACATGGCCAGGTCTGGCCAGGCCAAGATTCAGTTCCCTAACTGTGGCGGCTGGTTAAGGAGCAGCTTTGTCATCTAAGAATGCCTTATGGAACTTGGACTGCAACTATTAGGAAAGATGCTGATGTCTCAGAGGTTATCAGGCTGCAGAGTTCTTTGGAAGCTTTGACCGTGTGTACCTGGCAGTTAACCCTGTGTAAGCCAGACCAACCCATGAACTTTCCTTTTTCATTGTATCAACCACTAAACTCCATTCTTTTCCCTTTTCAGTGTCATTACATACACTGTAGAAAATCCTAAATAGTGAAAAACTGGGAAAGAAATAAAAAACAGACTAAAACTTGAATTATTTTTATCCTCAAAGGAAGTAACTATCTCACCTTTATAATCATCATTCTCTCTAGATGTTCACAAAAGACTGTGGCACTCTGGGGTACTGGTATAGACTGAATAATGCCCTCCTCCCCCTTCATATCCCCAGGGTCTTTAAGGAAATAATGATGTTAAGCAAGGTCTTGAGGGAAGGAGCCTGGTCAAACAGGTCTGTGTCTACATGAGAACAGAAAAAGACCCTGGGATGCTTGTGCACAGAGAAATGGCTGTGTGAGGACATAGAAGGCAGCCATGTGCATGCCAGGAAGAAAGGCATCTGGAGAAAGTTGTCATGTTGTCATGTCATCATGCCTCCTCTCATGTCTGCAAGATGTATTGCCCATATAGAAGGAATGGAGCCAGGCTCTGGTGGCTCACAACTATAATCCTGGCTACTCAGGAAGCTAAGAACTGAGAATCACAGTCCAAAGCCAACTGGGGCAGAGAAATCCAAGACTCTTATTGCCAATTAATCAGTGAAAACTGGAAGTGGAGGAATGGCTCCAGTGTAGAATGCAAGCTGTGAATAAAAAAGCTGAGTAGAAGAGTGAGCCTCTAAGTTCAAGTCCCAGCCCAAGCACAAAGGAGGAGGAGGGAGAGAGCGAGCGAGGGAAGGAACGAGGTAGGGAACAAAGGAGCGAGCAAGAGAGGGAAAAGAAAAGAAAGCTACAGGACACAGATTTCTACCTAGTTCAAGGGAAACTTTCAACAGCAGCCTCTACTCAGTGCTGAAGGCACACCTTTGTAGGGAGTTTCCCTTCTATCACACTATAGAAATACCCACATCTACCTCAACTTCTCTTCTTACCACACCCTTTGGCTACTGTCTGTCAGCTACCACTTCTAGATAACATGTTTCAGAAGGAGCTTGTTTTATTTATTCTTCGAGTGATGTTTTTGAAATAAAAGCACAAACAGAATATAGGACATTAGAATAATAACAGCAGCAAAACCTGCTCCTTCAGGTTTCTGTTGGCTTGGATCTCCATGAATTTTGTGGCACAGTCTTAACTTTCCACTTCCTTGAAGCAGATATGTCAGATCCCCTACTTCCAATAAGTAGGGATAAGAAATAAAGTTTACTGTGTCTTCGGCAAGGTATATAGCCTATGAATATATATTCCTTTATTTGGAGCTAGACATGAGAGATACAGATGGGAATCACTTCTGTTTATTTGCCAATATCTGTATTTACAGAATACTATTTAATTAGTACCATTTCCAGCAAGTTAGAAGTTAATTACAACTGAGGAAACAAACTTTGAAAGAATTAGAACCTGGTCATGGTCACCAGGCAAGCAGCAGAGCCAGGACTAGACCTCTAGTCTGCTCGTTCCCATTCTGTCTTTTCTTCCCTTGTTCTATAATGGAAGGAAAGTGTAAGCATAACTGAACGCTAATGTGTGCTGCCTTGGCTGATCATTCTCTTGGCTGTAGTTCTGCAAGGGGTCCAAAGACGGTGTCACTGTCATCACTTGTGGGGAACAGTGTGGTGTCCGCGATGGTTACTCTGGCTCTAGGGTACAGCTTCATCATTATAGGTAACAATACTGAGTTGGGGTAGGGAGGGGGGTGTGTCCTGTGAGGCTCTGCTGTAACTTGGGGATAGTTTGGGTTCCTTGTCATAAAAAGATGTTATAGATCAGTCCTGTCCTTTCTGGAAGCCAGGAACGACTGAGGCAGAATGCATTCAGGGATGCCAAGCTTTCCTCCTGTTAAACTTTGAACATTTGCTGGCCCAAGAGATGAGTCAAGTGTTTTTTGACAAAAGCAGTGTTTGGTGCCTGTTAAGTGACTATGTTTCAACTACTCTGTGCTCACATGTGTCAGAAAGGTATGGAACTGTATATCCTGAGCAGAAATGTGATTGAGGACAGAATTTCTGGTAATGCACTCAAGGTTAAAAAAAGACTGAGATGAGGGGCTGGGAAGGTGGCTCAGTGGTAGAGCGCTTGCCTGGGTTCGATTCCTCAGCACCACATAAGCAAAAAGAGAAAAACTGGAAGTGGTGCTGTGGCTCAAGTGGTAGAGCGCTAGCCTTGAGCTGAAGAGCTGAGGGACAGCGCCCAGGCCCAGAGTTCAGGCCCCAC
>NW_012267218.1:4177086-4207406 GCF_000151885.1 Dipodomys ordii | reverse complement strand
CTCAGCTCTTCAGCTCAAGGCTAGTGCTCTACCATTTAAGCCACAGCACCACTTCTGGCTTTTTTCTTTTTGCTTATGTGGTGCTAAGGAATTGAACCCAGGGCCTTATGCATGCAAGGCAAGCACTCTACCACTGAGCCACCTTCCCAGCCCTATTTCCTCATTCTTTTGTCCGTATTTTCTCATTCTTTTGTAGCCCCCTGCCCTCATTTTGTTGTCAGACAGGTTTTGGTTTACCAGGAGCTTATCCTGCGGTCTGCAGATCTGTAGGCCACAATTCCCTGATTGTCTACTTTTGAGCTAACTTGTATTGAGGAAATAGAGAAAAAGGGAGGGAGAGAAAAGCTCCTCTTGAGAACTCAGGGGTGGGAACAGAAAAGCTCAAACTGCTGGTTTGCATGAGTTTTATATTTTCAGAGAGTGGAGAGAATACAGTGGTACTATTTCCTAGCAACCCCTAATCATTAGAAATTGTGTATTGGTTTGGATCTATCATCCAAAACATGACCAAGATGGATCTTATTTTTATTCAAAGTATCTATTCTAGATTTACCTAAAACATAGGAACAGAAGTGTGAGTTTCACCACTCCATTTGTCTTCCAGTTTTCTGTCCCTGCCTGTTTCTAATATGCAATAGTGGTAGAAACATCTGACCCTGGGCCATATAAGCCCTAGAAATCATGTGGTATCTAGTTGACACCACATAATGCTTCTGTCTGCTACCCACTACCCTTCCTGCCAGTTTTATAATTCTGTATGGCCTCAAATAATGTTATAAATGGCCCTTAGAGAAAAAAGGTTCCCTATTCTTGCCCAGGGACTTGCTCTTTGCCCTGTTTCTCCCCATTTTAAACTTAAAATGGCACTGACTTTTCAGTTTTTACTTCCTGGTTCTCTTTTCATTTCTGAGTCTGATCCTTTTAATATTTATTATGTTTAATTTCCTGCTGCCTCATCCATCTAAAGATGTGCTAAAACTTTTGAGTTGTAAGATTGATTCCTTTGTTCTGTAAAGGCCTCTCAGATAATGGACCTGGAAGAAGAAAAACTAGGAATCAGTACATCTAAGGAGGAATCACTGAGTTATTTATTCCTCAGCAAATATAGTGCTGATTAAGAATTTTGACAAACAATTGAAAGTCTTCGATTAAGTTAGCATCACAAAGCTTAGTTTCCAAATTTAGGGAATTTTGTTCTTGTTTTGTTTGCTTTTGTTTTTTTGTGATGGTCCTGGTGCTTGAACTCAAGGCTTGGGCTCTTTTCACTTAAGATTGGTATTCTACCACTTGAGTCACAGCTCCACTTCTGGCATTTTGGTGGTTAATTGGAGATGAGTCTCACAGAGGGGCTGGGAATGTGGCTCAGTGGTAGAGCGCTTGCCTTGCATGCATGAGGCCCTGGGTTCGATTCCTCAGCACCACAGAAGCAAAAAGAAAAAAGCCGGAAGTGGCGCTGTGGCTCAAGTGGTAGAGCGCTAGCCTTGAGCTGAAGAGCTGAAGGACAGCGCCCAGGCCTAGGGTTCAGGCCCCACAAAAAAAAAAAAGAGTCTCACAGACTTTTCTGCCCAGGCTGGTTTAGAATCACAGATCTCAGCCTCCCGGGTAGCTGGGATTACAGGCTCCAAACTCGTTTGTTTGTTTGTTTGGTGTGGTGTGTGTATTTGTGTGTATGTATGTTGCAGTCCTAGGATTGAATTCAGGGCCTAGGCACTATGTGCCTGAGCTTTTTTGTTCAAGGCTACCTCTACCACTCGAGCCACTGCTCCACTTTCAACTTATTGGGAGTTTGTTAGAGAACTCCCAGGCTGGCTTTGAACTTCAGTGCTCAAGATTTCAGCCTCCTAAGTAGCTACAGTTACTGGTATGAGTTATCAGCACCTGGCTCCAAACTCAGTCTTTTAGCCAACATTTTGAGACCTTAGACAGAACTTCTTTCATATGACTTCAGTCTTTTGAAGTCATATAAATTGTTACTCAAAATAACTGTGGCTACAACTGGCTAGGTAATCACTGTCAAACAAAGTAGTTTTCCCTGTGGATTTCTCCTCTAAAAGCAAGTGTATCCTATACATCTCAGAGCTTCCAGTGCCTCCACTGGCCCTAACCATTGCCCCAGTTCTCTCCCTCAGAGTCTTGAAGAAGGACTTCTTTTCCGATGAACTCTATTTAATAGGTCCAGAGCTAATTAGTGTTCACATTGTTCTCCTTTCATCACTCCAGTCTGGACAGTCCTCCTTTCTCCAGCCTGTCTTCATCAGTTACCAAATCCATCTGCCTCATCATTTTAGTCACTCTCCCAAAAAAGCTTCCGGTATCCTCTAAAACCATGAAAAACTGATATGTAGCTGGGTGCCCATGGTTCACACATGGTAATCCTTAGCTGCTCAGGAGGTTTAGGGATGAGGATCACGGTTTAAAACCAGCTCAGGCAGGAACGTCTGTGAGACTCTCATCTCCAATTAACCAGCAAAGCAAGAAGTAGAACAGTGGCTCAAGTGGTAAAGTACTAGCCTTGAGCAAAAAAGCCCAGACAGTGCTCAGGCCCTGAGTTCAGATCCCAGGACTGACTTGCACACAAGCATGCACGCGCACACACGCACACACATGCAACACACAACACACACACACAAACTGATATCTCTCTGGCCGTGATAATTCACACCTATCATAATCACAACTATTCAGGAGCTGAAGATTGGGATGATTGCAGCTCGAAGCCAGTCAGAGAAAAAAAATTAATGAGATAAATGAAATGGGTCCAAAAAAGAAAACAAGATAAATTGGGATTTATTAAAATAAAGCAATTTGGCTGGTAGAGTGCTTGCCTAGCATATATGAAGCCCTGGTTTGATTCCTCAGTACCACATAAACAGAAAAAGTCAGGACTGGTGCTGTGGCTCAAGTGGTAGAATGCTAGTCTTGAGCAAAAGCAGCTCAGGGACAGTGCGTAGGCCCTAAGTTCAAGCCCCAGGACTGGCAAAAAAATAAGTTAATTAATTAAATTAAATAAAGTTTACTAATGCACCAGTGGCTCATGCCTGTAATTCCACTACTCAGGAGGATGAGACCTAAGTATTACAGATTGAAACCAGTCCAAGTATGAAAGTCCATGCAACTCTTATCTCTAGTTAACCACCAAAAAGTCAGAAGTAGAACTGTGACTCAAGTGGTAGAATGCTAGCCTTGATCAAAAAAGCTCAGGGACAGCCCCCAGGCCCTGAGTTCAAGCTCCAGAACCTGCACATGTGCGTATGCACATGCACTCCTGAGTGTGTACGTGCACACTTACACATACATACACACACATACACAAACAAGCCAATCCAAACTAAACAAAGTTTGGAAAAACAAACAGTTCATTACTTTTATTTATTTATTTATTTAGTCACTTGTGAGGCCTGAACTCTGGGCCTGGGCGCTGTCCCTCAGCTCTTCAGCTCAAGTCTAGTGCTCTACCCACTTGAGCCACAACGCCACTTCCGGCCTTTTCTGCTTATATGGTGCTGAGGAATCGAACCCAGGGCCTCATGCATGTGAGGCAAGCACTCTACCACTGAGCCACCTTCCCAGCCCCTGAGGATTGTTTCTGATATGAGTCAGAATGGTGGAATGGTAACTTCATAGTCCATTTGAAAGTATTTATATTTTCAATCTGCATTTGGGACTTTTTTTTAAACACTAGTTTTATTGAGATGTAATTTACATGTCATAAGCTTCACCCATTTGGAGTGTACAATTCAGTAAGTTTTGCAGTCATCATCACAATCAATTTTAGAACATTTTCAACACCCTAAAAGGAAACTACTCATTAGCACTCTGTCTCACCAGCCCTAGGCAAGCACAATCTACTTTTGTTTCTCTGGATCTTCCTGTTCGGCATATGTCATATAAATGGAATCTTTATGACTGACTTCTTTCCTTTAGTCTAATGTTTTAAGATTTACTCATGTTATGCAACATTTTCCATCCTTTTTTGAGATATTATACAAAATTTTGGCCCTCTTTGTAAAGCACTTAACTTTTAGTCTGTGCCCTCTAGGAGAGACAGGAGGAACCAGAGCAATGTGATGCTAAAAAGCCAACACATTGGGCTGTGCTGTAAATATTAAATCTCCTCACTCTCACGCCACAAAACATTTTGCCTAGTGTTCACAGTAGGTAGTTCAGGACAGGGTGAAGAGTTTTTTTTTAATTTTTATTTTTGTGTCAGTACTGAGCTTGAACTCAGCCTAGATGTTGCCCTTAGATTTTTTGAGGTAGAAAAGTCCTGTAACACTCTTTATTTTCAATTAACCAGTAAAAAGTAGGAAGTGGAAGTGTGGCTCTACTGGTAGAACTGGTGGAGTGCCATCCTTGAGTGAAGAAATGAATGCAGGCCCTGAGTTCAAGCCCCCAAATTTTTGGCACAAAATAAGGCTTTTGTTTAGTTTTTCTTCCTCATTACTTATTCTCATAAAACCTTTTAAGTATATTTCCTTATTTGTCCAAAGGCATTTATTTTCCATATTAGAATTTAATTTTTTGTTTCCATCATAGAGGTTGTTTTTTTGTCTTTTTAGTCTGTCTTTTTTGGTGCTTGTATTCCTAAGAGATGTTGGACCTTTCCCCTCATCCCTTGGACTACTCAGCTGCCTTGGCTAGTATCACTTGCTCATGCTGCAGATGGGTTTGGACAGAAGCCTGGTTAGGAGGGAGATACTAAGGCAGGCTGCCCTGGTATTTCAGGCTCGGCTTGGCTGTTCCCTTTGCACACTCTGAGGTTTGTGGGGAGAGGGGGACATGAAAGCAGAACCATATCTATACCCTTTCTGTACAGCTGGTGATTTGTGTACTGCTTGAATCCCAGTCATCTCAACAGAATAGCTTAACAAACATCCCAAACACACATTAGATATTCAGAATTATACTAGAGCAACTTCTTATAAGAGATGAATAAATGGAATTTGGGGCTGGGGCTGGAGCTCAAATAGTAGAGCACAAGGTTCCAGGTTCAAACCCTAGTACTGTCAAAAGAAAGAGAGAGGGGGGTGAGGAAGGAAGGAAGGAAGGGGAGGGGAGAGGGAGAGGGAAACCGAAAGGAAAACAACAAGCCAGGCACCGCTGGCTCTCACCTGTAATCCTAGTTACTCCAGGAGGAGATTTGAGGATTGCAGCTCGAAGCTGTCCTGGACAAAAAAGTCCACGAGACTCTTACCTCCTCCAATAAACTACTCAAAAAAAGCTGGAAGTGGCCCTATAGCTCAAGTGGTAAAGCACTAGCCTTGAGCAAAAGAAGCTCAAGGACAGAGCTTAAGCCTGGCAAAAAGAAAAAAACAGGAAAGAAAAAGTAACTGGAGTCCAATGGCTAGATTTTTTTCCTTTCTTTTGTATTTTCCTTTCTTGTCTTCTTATATGATGATGAAATATGCATATGAAGAAAGAGTATAGCACAATATCCACATGAACCCCCAGTCAATAGAAGTCTTTGGTCACAGTTGTCATTTAAGAGTCATATTGCATTTCCTCTAAAAGATTGCTCAGGTGACATCAGGGTATCTTTACATGGCCATTTGTACTTTATTTTCAAGCTCTGCAACTCAAGGAAGAAAGCATATCATGAGGAAAAGGCCCAGCCAACAAACAGATGTTTGAAGTTTCTATCTTTAGCTGAATTTGTTCCCCCCCATGTGTTGCCTCTGGGATTAGTAATACAGTCGGATCTCACAAAGCAGGCAGAGTTAGGCAGGGCAGAGCAGCAAGTGCAGGAACTGAGCTGCGCCAGTGAGCAGAAGGGCAATGTGCTATGCTGTCTTATTATAACCCTGGTACAAAATGCCTCTAAGGCAGAATTGTTGAAAATACGGGAATCTACTGTAGATTCAGTTTCCCTTTTGATTTGTGAAGCTATAGTGGAGGATCTGAGATGCAACCAATGACAGCACAAATAAGATACTATAGTAAGAAAGCCTAAGCCGGGTGCCGGTGGCTCACGTGCCTGTGATCCTAGCTACTCAGGAGCCAGCCTGGGCAGGAAAGCCCTCAAGACTTATCTCCAATAAACTGCTCAGAAAACCAGAAGTGGTGCTGTGGCTCAAGAGGTAGAGTGCTAGCCTTGAGTGAAGAGCCCAGGGAGAGTGCCCAGGCCCAGATCAAGCTCCATGACCAACAACAGCAACAAAAAATATTGTGCAATCCCAGTCTTTGTCTCTGCCTATTTCTGGCAGCAGTTTGCTCTGCCATATGCTTCTGCCATACTGTATCACCCTCACCAGAGGCCCAAAGCATGGAGCTGCCCAATCTTACACTGGACCTCCAGAATCATGAGCTAAATCTCTTTAATAGATGTTTATAGTGACTAATACAGTATTTAAACACCCCAGTGAAAAAGATGAAAGAGGGCTGGAAAGGTGGCTCAGTAGTAGAGCACTTGCCTTGCATGCATGAGGCCCTGGGTTCCATTCCTCAGCACCACATAGGCAGAAAAAGCTGGAAGTGGCACTGTGGTTCAAGTAGAAGAGTGCTAGCCTTGAGCTGAAGAGCTGAGGGACAGCGCCCAGGCCCAGAGTTCAGGCTCCACAACCAACCAAAAAAAAAAGAAAAAAGTGAAAGAGAGCTAGATCTGCTTACAGAAAAAGATATGAAGATCCACAAAGTTAAGACAACTGCCCCAAGTCACAAACTGTTCTTTCAGCTAGATCTCTATTGTTTTGTTTTGTTTTTTTTGGTTGTGGGGCTTGAACTCTGGGCTTGGGTGCTATCTCCACGCTCTTCAGCTCAAGGCGAGTGCTCTACCACGTGAGCCACGGCGCTGCTTCCTCTTCATTTGTTTTTGATGTTTTATTTATTTTTAAAATTATCTTTAAGTAGTTGTACAAAGGAGTTGCCACTTAACAAAGCAGTTTATGAATACAGTACACTTTGATCAATGTTACCTATCCCTCCTCTACCCACCCCTTCCCGGACTCTTCTTAATTTCCGAGGATTCTTGACTGAATCCTCCCTCTCTTCTCTTTGTTCACCTACCCTTTTCCCCCAGATCCCACCCCTTTCAAATAACTGCTTCCAAAGGGTTCACTCTTACTACTTGTTTAATGAAACAAGAAGTAGTCTGAAAAACAGAAAAATTGAGGGGTGAAACTGAAAGACACTCTCTAGAGTGAAGGTATTTACACTTAGGCTGACATCTTTAGGAAATGAAAAACAGAACAAAAAACTCCTCATTTTAATAACAATAGTTGGATTGCCTTCTCACCAGGAAACATACAAGCTTCACTGACCACAGAAAAATTGTGAGAAACAAATCTCAACAGATTAGGAAAACATCAGATATTTTGGAATCAGAATTAAGTCACAGTTTCTTGATCCATTTGTCCATTGAGGGGCATCGCTGATTCCATTGGTCCTTGGCTAGCAAATAGTGCTGCAGTAAACATGGTTGTGCTGGCGGCTTTTCTGTATCCTGGTTTGTAATCTTTTGAATAAATACCTAAGAGTAGAACTACTGGATGTTACAGTAGTTCTGTGTTTCATTTTTGGGGGGGCTTTCTCCTTTTTTCCAGAGTGGTTGAACAAACTACATTCCCACCAACAATGTATTGAGTTCCTTTTTTGGCTGCATCTCTGACAGCATCTGTTACTGTTTATTTTCTTTTTCTTTTTTTTTTTTTTTTTTTTTTGGTCAGTCATGGGGCTTGAACTCTGGGCTTGGGCGCTGTCCCTCAGCTCTTCAGCTCACTGCGAGCGCTCTACCGCTTGAGCCACAGCGCCACTTCTGGTTTTCTAGTGGTTTATTGAAGATAAGAGTCTCACCTCACGGACTTTCCTTGCCCAGGCTGGCTTTGAACCATGATCCTCAGATTTCAGCCTCCTGAGTAGCTAGGATTACAGGCTTCACCACCGGCGCCTGGCTTACTGTTTATTTTCTTGGTAATGGCCACTCTATTTCATGGTCAGAAATGTTGAGCATCTCTCTATGTGTCTATTGGCCATTTTTACTTCTTCTGAGAAGACTCTCTTTAGCTCAGTAATCTACATTTATTAACTGGGCTGTTGGTTTTGTGAGGGTTTAATTTTTTTAATTCTCTGTATATTCTAGACATTAGGCCATTGTCTGTTGTGTAGCTGGCAAAAATCTTTTACCATTCTTTTTTCCTTTTTTTGTCAGTCAGGGGGCTTGAACTCTGGGCCTGGGCTCTGTCCCTCAGCTCTTCAGCTCAATGCGAGTGCTCTACCACTTGAGCCACAGTGCCACTTCTGGTTTTCTGGTCGTTTATTGGAGATACGAGCCTCACAGACTTTACTGCCTGGGCTGGCTTTGAACCATGATCCTCAGATCTCAGCCTCCTGAGTAGCTAGGATTATAGGCATGAGCCACCATGCCCAGTCCTTTTTATTTTTAAACATAGAGTCTCACGCTATGGCCCAAGCTGACCTCAGACTTGGAATCCTCCTGCTTCTGCATCCAGACTGCAGGATTGGTATATCACATGTCCAGGCAGTCTTCATTTCTAAACTGCGAGAGCACTGGAAGGACAATTCATGCCATTCCTTAATGTTTTGTTTCTTATTCTAACACAATATACAACTCTTGGTCAGTTTGCAGCAGATTTGAAGGGAAGATTAGGAATGATACTAATCTTTGTGAGAGTTTTGTCGAGCTGGGGAAAATAATTACCCCCAGCAACGAAGGAGAAAACAATAAAAGTTTTATTCTGAGCAAAATGTAATAAATACATGTCAGATATACCATGGCAAAATTCGCTTGGTGTAATTAATACACATTCAAAACAATAAAGGAAAAGAAAATGACAGTAAAGTAAAACAGGTTTGAATGGAAAGGGCAACGTTAGGAAAGGAAAGTGTTAATAAAGAGGGTGAATGAAGATCAATATGGTTGAAGTAGTTTATTTGCATGTTTTAAATTAGAATGATGGAATGTGTTGAGCTTGTTTTAAGAAGCAGGGAGTGGGATAGAGTAATAGAAAACCATGCAGATATCTGGGCACATGGAGCAAAGAAAGGTTTATTTGCCAGCACAGGGACTGGCAAGGCCCCTTCTCACAAATGAGAAGAAGCACCGGCCTTTGTCTGAGGTGACCTATAGAATTTAGGGGACTAGGAAATGGAGACATTGGTGGAGACATGTGGTCCAGGAACTTCATCATGGCTGGCAGGGGGTCTGAAGCTCACTTTAAAGGGATCTTGATACCTTATATGATTGTAACTGCCTCAGTGGAGTACCATCTCAAGGTAAAGGAGGGGCGGGGAGGCTGATTATTTGCTGCCTGTACCAAATGGGCCTAGTGATGGACTCTCTGGGAAGGTGCCTGCCAGGTCCTGGAAAAGGAGCCTACTGGACTAACAGTGAGATTGATTGGGATACATTGCATTCCTGTGTAGAAATGTTATAGAGAAACCTTCCATATGATTAATGCTGGTTTAAAAAGCAGGGGAAAAAGAATTAATCACCTCATTTTATAGCTGAGAAAATTGAGGCTATATGCTCACTTAATGAATAGGGATAGAGCCAGGTTTCCTATAATCTCAGATGTTTCCTTCAGGCTCTAAATTATTGGCTAAAGTATCCATTAGAAAGAAATACCTTCTTTATAGAAACACAGATTTTACTTCAGTCAAATATACAACCTTTACCAGCAACCAAAGCACATCCTGCTATGTTCTGTTCTAGGAGGGTCAGCCAGTAGTCTTGTGTGCTTGCAGCCTTCTCACGACCGGGGGGGGGGGGGTGCTGTTGGAAGTCATCTGTGCTGGCCCTGCACTTTCTAAAACAAATGGAAACCTTAGCTGGACAGACCCTTAGCTGGCTTTGACCTAGACGAGACTAGAGCTACTAGTCTCTGGTAGAACCATCACCCCAGCCTTGACCCCACCTCCAGCCCAGGCTTCATGCTTTGTTGCCCTTATAGGAAACTCTTTAGAGCTTTAGGTTTTGCACTCTGGGAGTTTCAGGCCTGTGTAGTGCTCTGCTCTCAACCACCCACACTGGGGCCCTGATCTGGTTAGCTTGTTTGCTTCTCTATTTTCTACCTAGGTTTCAGTTTTTAACTTGAGTTTGTTTCCCCTTTGTCTCTGGTTCAGCTTCCTTTTCCTGTTTGGTTTTAAGTAGAATTTAAAATTCAAGTCACTGCCTTCAGAGAGTCTGTGGTCCTCTGATCTAGATAGCGTGTAAGTACCCAGACTCACGTTCTCAGGGTTCCTGTGCTGCAGCCTCTGTCATGGCCCCAGGGTAAGTACTGGGACCCTTAGGGGACAGAGGGATGCCAAGAGGAAACCTAAAGTCTTAATGGTAAAGGGACCATCCCAGGCTGGAAACTGGTAGTTCACGTGTAATCCTCACTACTCAGGAGGCTTAGATCTGAGGATAACAGTTCAAAGCTAGCCCAGTTGGAGCTATGGCTCAAGTGATAGAACACTAGCCTTGAGCAATAAAAAGCTCAGGGACAATGTCTAGTCCCTGAATTCAAGTCTCAGAACTGGCACCAAAAAAAAAGAAACAAACAAAAACTACCCTAGGTCCCTTTATTATACCAGGATTAGAAAATGAAGGATCAGAGGGCCAGGGACCTACGCAAGGCAAGATAGTGATCTCACTCTTATCTGCTGGTCTTCCACTCCAAGGTCTCCTGGCTGGACCGGAGGGTGTTCTGTGCCTACCTTAGGACTGGGAGGGTGATTTAGTCTCTGAGAAACTTGGGCTTGATCAAGGCTGTCCCCGATTGAGAAAGGACTGGAACTGGAGCCCAGAGTGCCTTGGCCGGAGATTTTTCTGGGACACCACAGGGCTCTTTAGACCCATTTTGCAATGAGTTACTGGAATCGAGATAACAGCAAGTAGAACCTGTTGGACACAGATTTCTTTTCCTAGTGAATGCAGTCTCTGCCGAGTGCTAGATTTATTGCCTCTAGACCTATAGTCTAACCAGGCCAGACAAACAATACTAATTATGTTGATTTGGTGTTTCATGATCTATTCCTGTCTGTAGCCAGTTTTCTGCTATTTCAGTAATTTCCCTTTAGATCTAAGGGATTTGGTGGAACTGTGGAAAACAGAGTGCTGTTTCAAAGGCATGTTATTTTAGGCTGTGAATTACACTGGGAAAAGTTGGGGCTAGGGATGTAGCTCAGTGGTAGAGTACTTGCCTGTCATGCAAAGTCTCCAGTACATCCATTCATACATACGTTTAAGCAGCTACTGTCAGTTACTAGATGGAAAATAATACCAAAAGTAAACAAGGAAGAAGCAAGTATTATTTTCAAAGGCCTTAAAATGTAGACGTCTGAGTAGTCCCCATCTGTAAAGAACCTCGCAGACCAGCTACATAAGTCATCCGGGCTAACAGAGCTTCTTATCCACCATTTCAGCCAGAACAATTCTGCTTTCTCTCTTTATGTATTTCCCTGTATTTTACTGGGGAAAGGGCCTTTTGTATTGTTGAGGAAGACGAAGACTGAATTCTGAAGACTTGCTCCAGTGCAGCTCTACAGGCTAAGCATTAGGGCAGAACATGTCCCTGGAGAGCGAGACAAAAGTCCTGAATTCTTGGTGTATTCCTCCTACATCAAGGCTGTTTTCACTGTCCATGACACAGGCCCGTGCACTGATACTGTGGTGAGCATGGGGAGGAGGGGGAAGCAGTGTCCATGGAGCTGTGCCACAGCAGGCTCCAGGGCAGTTTGCCTTCAGCGTGGGGATGTAGTAATGTCTGCAGTCCCAAGTTACCAAAGGGCCCATGGTATGGCTCCTGAGAGTGTCTTATCATTGAAATAACTCAGGCCACTGGCCAACCAAGAAGTCTTTTTTGCTGAGCACCAGTGGCTCATGCCTGTGATCCCAGCTACTCAGGCCAAGATCTGAGGATCGTGGTTCAAAGCCAGCCCAGACAGGAAAGTCCATGAGACTCTTATCTCCAATAAACTACTCAGAAAAAGCTGGAAGTGGTGCTGTGGCTCAAGTACTAGCCTTGAGCAAAAGGAGGTAAGGACAGGGCCCAGGCTCAAAGGTTCAAGTCCCAGGACTGACAAAAAAAAAGTCTTTTCTGGGCACCCAAACAAGGACAGAGCTGGAGTTCTCTTGAGTACATGGTAGTATGTAGAACACTGTCACTGGCATTGTTTCATTTCATTTTGTTCTCATAGTAGCCCTGGAAGTGCGTTCCCATCACTCTCTACAGGTTGGAAACTGAGCCTCGAAATAAAGGGACATTGGGCAGATGAGCAGAAGATGATGACAGAAAGATTAGCTATCATGCCCAGGGGCATAACGTGAAGAAAAGTAAGCACCCAATACCAGTAAACCCCACAGGGTTATCTATATCATCTCGAAGGAAAGAAGAAAGGGATGTGTAGGCCACCTAGGGAGAATAAGTAATTCCAGAAGGAAGATGAATAAGTATCAGCCTGTCTGGGCCACTTGTGAAACCAGCATCTTCCTCCTGTGGCATGTTGAATGTCCCTGATGGAAATCCATCAGGGTTGGCCAAGACAACTCTGGTTTTGACATGTTGGAGGAGGTTTTGACAAGTTGGAGGATGGCATAGTTCTTCGTAAATACTTGTTCATAAGTATCATCCTCCACATGCCACACTGGTTTGTGGACGACTTCTAAGTGCAGGGAAGCAGATGTGTAAGAGGGAGTGCTCTCTGTCAAAACCAGAGTTGTATTGGGTGCCTACTTTTCTTCATGTTACGCCCCTTTGAGACCAATGTTGGCATGAAGTCATTGGGGAAGAAGAGAGGGACAAGTGTCCTGAGAAGAGGTCAGAGAACGAATAGGAAGGACCTGCAACCTGAATACTGGAAGAGCAGAGGGAGAGAAGGGCGGAATGATTTACCCTTATGGCATAAAGTAATTGAAGTCTTACTCATAGAATTATGGGAAGCCTTTGGTGGGAAAGACATTCGAGAGCAGCATGAAAAGAATCCCTGGCTGCTGGGTGGGTAAGGGTTGGTAAGTGTGACAGGAAGATCACTTGCCCGGGCCACCCAGGTCAGAGATGGTGCTGGTTCAGACCAGACCAGCAGTGAAGCAGCGGTAAGATGGAAAGGGGCCCTAGACACAGGAAGGACTGGGGGAAGTGTCCGTGGGAGGGGGGAGTTCCTTATGCCACAGGTACAGAACTTGATACAGGCCTGTGGGAAGCTGGCTGGAAGAACTGGGGGAGGCAGATTGTCCTGTGTAGAACAGCTTTCCAGTGAATGTCAGTTGACTTCAGTCTGACTTAAGTAGGACCTAGGTCATACATGGTGCAGCCACAGAAACACAATATGGATAGATAACTCATTTTCCTACCTTAATATGAGTCCCATCTGTAATCTCTCCCCATTGTCTTTATCATCTTTGAATTTTTTCCTAAAACACTCATCATTTTCTAACATGTAACTTATTTTTTTATTACATACATTTTTTTCTACCTTACTTTATGGTTTTAGGGGTGATTTACAGCAGGGTTACCTTTACATATGTCAGGTGGTAAGTATATTTCTTTTCCCATAGTGTCAGCTCTTCCCTCATTCTGTCCCAAGCCCTCCCTCCCATCTCCACCTACCCGTTGCATAGCTCGCTTCCATCAATGTCAGTGCAGCCAGTGCCCTCCACTGCTGCACCTTTTCACCCTTTTTCCTCTGATTCTGGGTCCTCCCTCCACCCTCCCTCAGGTGTGCACATGAATATAAGGTAAAGAAGAATCATCAGAAAAAGGAAAAAATTAGGGAAAAATCCTTTGTTTTCACATCTTTGGAGTTCATTTTAGTATGTTTGTTATTTTATATACATACAAAGAGATGCTTGGATATTTCACCGTTGTAATGGCAATGTAAAATTCTATTGTATATAGGTACCATGTTTTGTTTTTGGACCCATTCATCTACTGTGGGGCATCTGGGCTGTTTCCATATTTTGGCTAATGTGAATAGTGCAGAAGTGAACATGGATGTGCAGGTGTCTTTACCATATCCTGGCTCATGCTGCTCAGGATAGATGCCAAGGAGGAGTATAGCTGGGCCTGTGTTTACTTTTCTGAGGAACCTCCACACTGCTTTCCAGAGTGGTTGTATTAGTTTACATTCCCACCAGCAGTGCAGTAGGATTCCTTTCCCCCCACATCCCTTCAGCACTTGTTGTTGTCAGAATTCAAAATGTTGGCCAATCTAAGATGGAATCTCAGGGTTGTTTTGATTTGCATTTCCTTTATGGTCAGGGATAATGAGCATTTCCTCATGTGTTTCTTTGCCTTTCTTACCTCTTCTTCTGAGAAGTATCTTCTTAACTTCTTTGCCCATTGAGTAATTGGTGTATTACATACATTTTTAGAAGTTATTTGTTGTCTGTCTCTACCTCTCTAGAAATAAGTTCCAGGAAATGAACTCGTCTGTTTAGTTCACTGGTGTTTCCTTAAAGTCTAAAACATTACCTGAAAATATCTAGAACTTGCTGGATGGAATCAATTGCTTTAGTGGAGCTTTTGATGTCGCTTGCTCTCGGGTGGTGACAGAAGTATAGCTCCTGGGCTCAAGAATGGGGGACTGGGAAGGTGGCTCAGTGGTAGAGCACTTGCCTCGTATCCATGAGGCGCCCTGGGTTGAATCCCTCTGCACCACAGAAGCAGAAAAAGCCGGAAGTGGAACTGTGGCTCAAGTGGTAGAGCGCTAGCATTGAGCTGAAGAGCTGAGGGACAGCGCCCAGACCCAGAGTCAGGCCCCACAACCGACAAAAAAACAAAACAAAACAACAACAACAAAAAAACCCCACAGTGGTTTCCACTGCTTCTATGGGCCTACACACAGTGCAGATGTGGAGACGTAAGGAGTGCCATACAGCCTCCATGATCACTGTCTCAAAGAGCTCCTGGTGTTTCTCTTCAAGTGTTGTCTGTCCCAGAAGCTTGTGACTGAACAAACCCTGGGATACTATGTTACTCTTAGAGCACACTTCCTTAGAGGAAAATGTCAGTACCTTCTTCTTCTCCCTTCCTCAATCCCAAATGATCCAATGGACTTCTAGTCAAGAAACCCTGATGTAAAGATTCTAGATCACTCTCAGGAGACTCTGTTGGGATCCTCAGGTGCCAGGCACAAAACAGTTGAGAAGTGGCTAAGCCTTGTGACTCACTTTGGCAACTGGATCCACAGAAGAGATACAACAGCTACCATTTTGTGTTTGGTGTCCAGCATTATGCTAGCTCCATGGTATATGATAGATATAGTTCTCATCCTCAGAAGTACTAAGTTCTTCCTGTATTTAATCATACTTGGGGCAGTAAAGTTAAGGGGCTTGTTCTAGGTCATGCTCGTGTCACTTGGTAAACCTGGGATGTGAAGCCAGGTCTCTGTCCAGAGTCTGTCCTCTTAGCTATAGTTTTTCAAATGAATTTGCCCAGAATTTCAGTCAAGAGTAGACTCATAGAGAAATGTGGCTTAGTGGTAGAGTGCTTGCCTAGCATGCATGAAGCCCTGGGTTCGATTTCTCAGTACCACATAAACAGGAAAGGTCAGAATTAGTACTGTGGCTCAAGTGGTAGAGTGCTAGACTTGAATAAAAGAAGCTCAGGGACAGTGCTCAGGCCCTGAGTTCAAGCCTCAGGACTGGCAGAAAAAAAAGAAAAGAAGAGAATCAGGGCCTCCTAATCTCAGTTTTAACAATCTGTCATTTCACTCTGTAAATACTTTTCAGAGACAAGAGATTTCCTCTGCCCTCCTTTCATATATCTCTATCAATGGTATGTTTATTCCTGTATCAGCCTATAGAGCTTTTTAAGGGCAGGACACTTGTGTTACTTATTTCTGTCTCTGTCCTAATAAACGATATGCAATTGCTCCCATGTAATTGGAGTCATCAGTATGAGCCCAGTGACCATGCTGAGAATGAGACACTAGCAGGGCCAGGCTGGCATTCCCTGGCTATTAATTTACCTATGGAACTGAACATGCTGCCTCAATCCTTGGCCCAAGCTGGCTCTCCACAGCTGTCCTAAGGCTGTGCCAAGACCTGTTCCACTTCCACAAGCGATTAGTCACAGGCCTCAGTGACACAGGCACATATCAGAACTTATGAATGCTTTTATAATCACCTTGATGTCCATGTGGCCTGTCAGATGACTGTCCAAGGAAAGGGCTGTGTTGGTGGCCTTGACAGAGCATGGGAAATGGTTGTGAGATTGGTTCAGTCTGTAGATATCAGATTTTCTCAGCAGTTGGTGGGAGTGTTTGGCCCACTTCTGCTAGACTTCATGAAGAAACGGAGCCTAGGTGTGCAGGCCTCTATGACTGCACACCTCTCGTTGATTGACTAGGGTATGGCAGTCTGGTCCTCCAACCAGTGTGGATGGAAGCAAGATGCCTGGCCACAAACAGAATTTAGCCTACATTTACCCAAAGCCTGCCTTTATAGCTAACACTCACAAAAATGAAACTTAAATAGTCAGAATTTGAATTCTATTCATTGCTGGGTATAGATCTACTTTACTGTTTTCATGCTATAATGTGGCAACTCTCTGAATATGGTCAGGAGATGGACCCTGTTAGGATTTGATGATACTAAGATTTTTCTGGCCCTTCAGTCCTATAAGTACACAGTGGGGCTACATGGCATATATCAATATAATCACTGTAATAACCAATGAAATGTACACTTGTATATTTTTATGCTTTAAAATGGCTTTTTCAAATATGGTTTACAACCAAGCTTCATATTACTGTAACAGAATATACTTACAGAAGCACCTAACTTTAAGAGAAAAAGTTTGGCAGTTGTGAAGATTCCAGCCCAAGACTGGGCAGCCCCAGTCCTCTGGGTATCTGGCAAGGAAAGTACATCAGGGTGGCAGAGGAGATGGAACAATTTTTTTTTTTTTCTGTCGGTCGTGAGGCCTGAACTCTAGGCCTGGGCACTGTCCCTCAGCTCTTCAACTGTAGACTAGCACTCTACCACTTGAGCCTCAACCCCATTTCCAGCTTTTTCTGCTTATGTGGTGCTGAGGAATCGAACCGAGGGCCTCATGCATGCAAGACAAGCACTCTACCACTGAGCCACCTTCCCAGCCCCTGGAACAAACCTTTCCTCACTACAAGCCAAGAAAAAGACAGACAAGGAAGAGCCTGGGGTCCCACAGCTGCTTTAGAGGACATGTCCCTCTAGGTCCTGCCATCCCCCAGGAACCCAGCCTTAACACATGCCTTTGAGGGGCACTCAACTTCATCAGAGCAGGGTAAACATAGATGGACTTCACCTACGTAAACAGAAACTCTGGGGCATCCTCAATCATTTTTATGAGTTGCGAAGGGGCCCTGAGAACCTCATCTGAAAATAGCTCTATAGCCGTACTATACATAGCATGCATGGAATCAATGAGTACCACATTCAGGATGGTGGTTTCCCCTGGCCGGAAGAAGGGGCAGTGGGGCCTAGGAAGCGCTGTGGGGCTTTGCTTGAACTGAGCAGCCATATGATCGGACTTCACATTTCCCAGACTGTCAGGATCGCAGGAACCATCTTCTCACAGGCTAAACGACCTAATGTAGAGATTCCCCACACTAAGGCCTGGGGTGGTCTACTCTCCCTGTAGTGAGTGGACCTTCATGACACACCCAGCTGAGTTCTTTTTTCTCCTTGGAGTTGAAAGAACAAGAGGTAAAGACAGCCCCACAAGTGCACCCAAAAGTCAGCCTCTCACTGACTCCACCCGGAGGCTGGCTGTATGTAGATGTGCTGTTTATTCTCATCAGCCTTTTCCTTGTTCAAGTTGGTGCTAGTTGCATTTAGTAAACCACTGTCTTGTGTATCCAGACTGATTTGATCTTTAGTATATTTTTTATTGTGATTAAGTAATTATATAAATATCACAAATTTCAGTGATGTGATATAGTGATACTTAGTTAAAGTCACAAACACATTCTAACCTTCATGAGACAAATTGTCATTATCATGGTCTATAAAGTTTGTGAATTCTATGAGCTTTGACAGCGCAACTATTTCTTCCATATTGGGTGATATGTACATTTCTCTCCTTTTGTTTAGTGTAAGCTGTTCCCTCTTTCCCTCTCGTTTTCTCCCTCCCATCACTGCCCTTGAGTTGCTTAGTTCGTTTTCATCAATGTCCAGTGCAACTGATGGGCCCCCTCTGTTGTATGTTTTCCCCTGTTTCCCTCTGTTTCTGTGTCCTCCTCCTAGCTTCCCTCAGATGTGCGGCATATATATACCATATAGATGGTCAAGAACATGGGGTCATTTAGTAATGATAAGACAAGATGAGTGGAGGTCCTTTGTTTCTCCAGTCCTGTTTGCTTTGTCGTATCTCCTTGCATTTTGGATTTAACATCCACATATTAGGGAGAGCATGTGCTGTTTGTCTCTTGGCTCTTGGCTTACCTTGCTCATTTCCATTTCCCTGCGAATACCATTATTTTGTCCTTTCTAATGGCTGCATAATATTCCATTGTATATAGGAGCCACAATTTTTGGATCCATTCATCTGTAGTAGGGCATCTGGGTTGTTTCCATGTCTTGGCTATTGTGAACAGTTCTGCAATAAACATGGAGGTGCACGTGTCCTTGTATCCTGGTTCCTGTTGCTCAGGGTAGATGCCTGGGAGTGGTATGGCTGGGTCAGAGGGGAGGTCTATATTTAGCTTTCTGAGGACCCTCCAGACTGCTTTCCAAAGTGGTTGTATTAGTGTACATTCCCACCAGCAATGCAGTAGGGTTCCTCTTTCTCCGCATCCCCTCCAGCAATTGTCATTGGCTGAATTTAGGTTGTGAGCCATTCTGACTGGGGTAAGGTGGTATCTCAGGGTGGTTTTTATTTGCATTTCCTTTATAGCCAGAGATGATGAACATTTCCTCATGTGTTTCTTTGCATTTTTTGGGGGGGGGGATCCGGTCATGGGGCCTGAACTCTGGGCCTAGACGCTGTGCTTCAACTCTTCAGCTCAAGGCTAGCACTCTACCACTTGAGCCATAGCGCCACTTCCGGCTTTTTTTCTTTTTGCTTATGTGGTGCTGAGGAATCGAACCCAGGGCCTCATGCATGCAAGGCAAGTGCTCTACCACTGAGCCACCTTCCCAGCCCTTCTTTGCCATTTTTATCTCTTCTGAGAATTCTCTCTTTAGTTCCCTTACCCATTTAGTAATTGGTTTGTTAGATTTGGGAAGGATTAGTTTCTTGAGTTCATGTATCTAATGGATATTAGGCCCTTGTCTGATATATTGCTGGTAAATATTGTTTCCCAATTATCTGGCTGTCTTTCTAGTTTGGTTGCTATGGTTTCAGAGTTTCATGTTTGATGTTAAGGCCTTTAATCCATTTTGAGTTGATGTTAGTACATGGTGACAGGCTGGGGTCCACTTTGAGTTTTCTGTATGTGGCTGCCCAGTTTTCCCAGCACCAGTAGTTGAAGAGGCTATGCTTCTTCCACTGTATGTCTTTGGCTACTTTGTCAAATATTAGCTGACTATAAGTGTGTGGTTTTATTTCTGGATCTTCTATTCCATTGGTCTTTGGGTCTGTTTTGCTACCAATACCAAGCTATCTTTGTTATTATGGCTCTGAAGTAGAGCTTGAAATCCGGTATCTTGATGATCTCAAGTTCATTTAAAAGATAGTTTGTTTATAAAGCCTTGACTTACCTCCCAGGACCCGAGGTTATATGTTCTCTTCCCCTCCTTCCTCTGTCTACATGACAGAGTTGTAAATTACTTGTGCCTAGACCTTGCTTTCTCGTACCAGCCAAGCTTCTAATGTTTTCTCTGCCTTCTTGGGAAAGACAGTGGTCAGAAAAGATTCAGTCTAGAGAGGAGCCAGGCTAGTATGTGTTGCAGGAGCCTGTGGGAAACTTGCAAATGGTAGACCAAGAAGGAGGGAACAAGGACAAGTATGAGACCTTGAAGGAGGCAGCTTGAGTGGAATGGTGGGAGTAGCGAAGGGATCATGTGAATGGGGCCTCGCAGCAGGGTTCCAAACAGTGCTCGTTTTCTCCCACAAGTCAGAATGGGAAGAAATGAAACAGCGACCTCATGGCAACTGTTTTGACCATCCATGAAATCACTCAGGCTTTGACACTGGTTGGTGTGTGTGTGTGTGTGTGTGTGTGTGTGTGTGTGTGTGTGTGTGTGTGTGTGTCTGTTTACTGTTTACTTTCCCAGTAGCTCCTTATCCTGGTTTATAATGTGAAATAGCCACTCAGCTCCAATCTGAAACTGCCCAGACAGGCTCTGATGAACATCTGTGTTATCTGAGGCTGTCTCTTCACTGATGGTCTCAGCCATTTTCAGAGTCCACTAAAGTTGCTTATGTGGTGAAAGTAAACAAGTCAGGGCCTCAGGAGTCTGGTTCTGTTTTTCTTTTCTTTTCTTCTCTTTTTTTTTTTTTGGTGGGGGGGAGGGGTCCAGTCATGGGGCCTGAACTCTGGGCCTGGGCGCTGTCCCAGGGCCTCGAGCATGCAAGGCAAGGCTCTACCACTGAGCCACCTTCCCAGCCCTCTTTTCATTTTTTAAAAACTGTTTCTTCTTGGCTTGAGAACACTTGTCTCTAAACACCTTCCCTGTTCCCCACTTGCTAATTTCTTTGTTGACCACTGTGCCTAGACTGCTGAGTCCAAGTTCTAGGCTGCATCAGGTGGATACAAAGGGTGAAGGGGATGGCTCAGGTGACGCCTGCCCTCAGGTTGCTCACAAGCTCAGGAGGTATAAACTCTAAGTAGCTTTCATGAAGGATCCAAAGTGATCAGAAACACTCAAGACCTTACAGGGCCGGGAGCAGAGACAAACCTACTGATCCCAGGGACTGCTCTGAATGCAGTGGTGAAGACATTCCAGGCACATATATCCTGAGAGTTAAATCGCTATAGAAAATACTGATAATCTAGTTTGGGGATTTAGCTCAATGGAAGTGCCCTTGCCTAGCAAGTGTAAGGCCCTGAGTTCATTCCTCAGCATCAAGGGGAAAAAATACTGTTATTCTAATAACTGTGACCCATAGATGACAACCCCTCCCACAAAACCTTGTATCTTCTTTTCTCTAGCATGCTCTGATAAACATTTTGACATTCTTTTTTTCTACTCCTTTATTACCTTTGAGGCAGATATATGCCACATTCAAAGCAGTGTGCCTAGGCAGGCACCAGTGGCTCACACCCATAATCCTACTGCTCAGGAGGCTGAGATCTGAGGATTGCTGTTCAAAGACATCCTGGACAGGAAAGTTTGTGAAACTCATCCAGTTAACCATAAAAAAAAACCAGAAGTGTAGCTGTGGCTCAAATGGTAGTGTGGTAACCTTGAGCAAAAAACACAAACTCAAAAACAGCTCCTAGGCCCCAAATTCAAGCCGCATGTGCACACACACACACACACACACACACACACACACACACACGGCAGTATACTTCACTTTTAGTAAATGAATGAGAATTAATTGACATGTGTTTTCTGAAAACTGACCCTTCACCTGAGCCTTGAGAAAAGATAAAGATTCAAACCTCTGGGTGTAAGAAGGAAAAAGGAGGGGCTGGGAAGGTGGCTCAGTGGTAGAGCGCTTGCCTTGCATGCATGAGGCCCTGGGTTCAATTCCTCAGCACCACATAAGCAAAAAGAAAAAGCCAGAAGTGGGATTGAGGCTCAAGTGGTAGAGCACTAGCCTTAAGCTGAAGAGCTGAGGGACAGCGCCCAGGCCCAGAGTTCAGGCCCCACGACCGGACCCAAAAAAAAAAGGAAAAAGGAGATGACAATATACTTTTAAATGGCTGGAGTAATACCAGCAAAGACTTGTTCTTTTCTAATAACATTGGGGTTTAAACTCAGGGCCATATTTGAACTCTCTTGGCTTTTTCACTCAAGGCGGTGTTCTGCCACTTGAATTACACCTTTACCTTTTTCACTTAAGGCTGGTGTTCTACCACTTGAGCCACACCTCCACTTCCCACTTTTTGGTGGTTAATTGGAAATGAGAGTCTTACAGACTTGCCTGCCTAGTAGGTTGGCTTCAAACCTCCCTCCAGATCTCATCCTCTTGAGTAGGTAGGATTATAGCTGGAGCCACCAGTCATTTTAATTAGTCCAGATGTCAGGAGGGATGATTTTTCTATCAGACTAAGATTTACCACTGGCTGCCTTACACTTGCTAGGCAAGTGCACTTCCATTGAGCTAAATCCCCAAACTAGATTATCAGTATTTTCTATAGCGATTTAACACTCAGGATATATGTGCCTGGAATGTCTTCACCACTGCACTCACTGAAATGTACTGGACAGGGTATAGTCAGCATCAGTTCCAGAGCAGCAGAATTCCAGAACAGATGTTTCCTGAGATCAGCATAGGGGTATGTGCCCTGTTGTCTTAGACCTCCAAAGATAAACCCCATGGGAAGGAATTATAACCAGAGTTCCCTAGTTATACCTCAGGAAGTCTGTCTGGATATAATATTCATGACCTGGAGGCATTTGGCATACAACAGAGGGACAGTTTGTCAGTGCCCTTCAGAAAGAGTGTCTGAGATGGCTCCTGGGAGATCCATGTGGAGGTATAAGTCCCCTCTGGACCTGGCTTCAGTCCCTAATGATACGCTTACAGGATTTACAAAGGGAAAAACAGGCCCTGCCTTTAGGTAGCTCACAGTCTGGTGGGACAGATGCACAGAAGCAGGACAAACTGAGAAGTACTGTGGTAGAGGCAGAATGAGCATGTGTGCCAGAGCTAGACTGTGGTAGAGGTAGGAGTGAGTGTGTATAACAGAGCTAGGCTCTTCTCTGATAGGTCTAAGCTCTCCACATTTCTTCAGCTCAGCCCTGGACTCTCATTGTTCAGTGAGTCTCTGTAGTCAGCCCTCCTCCACTTTATGCAAAGTCCAGAAAAGCCTGAAAGATGTCCCTAAGTTTAAAGAGGTGCCAGGTAGCTGTGCACAGGAAAGAACAGGGCCAGGATGGATCTGAAAAGCTCATTCCTGGCCACACAAGAAAGAATGGTAGAACAAGCTCTGGACAGCTGTACTTTTCCAGGAAGATTAGAGATACCACAGCTGGCTATCAGCTGTCATCACCCTGGGGCATATGTCATAGGGAGTTCTTTTCTGTCTTTTGGTTTTATCCCTAAATGCATTAGTGAATTCTTAACATTGGGAGCAGAACAAGCCATACTCAGGTTTCAATTGTGTGCAGTATGAGGTATGTTTTGTGTTTATTCCTTCTTAGAGAATAATTTCAGTAGATAGAGTAGTATCTAGTAGAGTATGATCTAAAAAAGTTGACTGACCAAACAGCAATAGACAGAGACTCCCTTCTCTTCTCTCTACCATACCTTTGCCCTATCTGGGCAATGGGCAGAGCTTGGTGAATACTCACCATTTGTTTAGAAGACTTCTGAGGTCAAAGGAGGTCCCTGAAATACAAATAATGACACCAAGGCCCAGCCACTCAGTACTTCTCCACTAAGCTGACAAATGTACAATCTAAAGACTTGTTTGGGTTTTGTGTTGCAATGTCACTAAGAAGAAATTACAGGTTCTTCCCTTCCCGTCCTCCCCCTTTTCCAACTAGGATTTATTTATGATAAGCTAGTCTGGGTAACATTTGAAGACCTTCAACCATAGTTACGCTCATTCCTCTTTCTCCTCCAACTGATACCCACCCAACAAAGGACTGAGTCAAAAATTTTACAGAACCGCCGGGCGCTGGTGGCTCACGCCTGTAATCCTAGCTACTCAGGAGGCTGAGATCTGAGGATCACGGTTCAAAGCCAGCCCGGGCAGGAGAGACCGTGAGACTCCTATCTCCAATAAACCACCAGAAAACCGGAAGTGGCGCTGTAGCTCAAGTGGTAGAGCACTCGCCTTGAGCTGAAGAGCTGAGGGACAGCGCCCAAGCCCAGAGTTCAAGCCCCAAGACCGACAAAAAAAAAAAAAATTTTACAGAACCACAAATACCTGTATATAAGGCCAAAATGACAAAGATGACAGTGGAATTGGGTGCTTGTTCTAAAAGATCCCTCTCCCAAGAGAGAAGCTAGAGTTGGACATATTTCTCAGATCAACCTATAAGTTCCTAGGAGAAAAAAGCTCATTGAGATGATAGTTTAGCACTTTACAGAATAAACTAAACTGTATATTTTGACTGAACTCCTTCCCCCAACACACACACACACACACACACATCAAGTGATTGTTATAATCAACCTTCTTTCCTCTCCAGCTTCAAATGATTAATTTTCAGACAAAAAGTTTTGTTTTGTTGCAGTACTGGGATAGGACCTAAGGTCTTGTGCATGCTGGGCAAGTGTTCTACCACTGAGCTACATCCTCATCCTGTCTGGTTGGTTTTCATCAAAGCCACAGAGGGTGGGGAGCTCGGAGGCCATGTCCACACAGTCCTCACTTATACAAGACCTCTTAGGAAGGAAGTAGAAATTGTAGTTTTATATTTAGTAAAGACAGTTTTGTATTTATATGCTTTTAAAAATAGCCCAGGCATCCATTTATTTGGTAACAAGACTTTTTAGAAAGACTCAGCTAGAGCTCCAGCCATGAACAGAAAAGCTAAGGGACAGCACCCAGGCCCCGAGTTCAAGCCCCCCAGTACTGGCAAAATAAATAAATAAGACATGTTCAGATTTCCTCAAAAGATAGCTAGACAAGCACAGTGGGTTTCTGATTGTGTGTCACACATACAGTTTGAGTGAAGATGCTAAGAAGACAGTGGAACATATCCAGCCCCGAGAGACAATGATAATTGGATAGCAATCAAGGTTTTATTAAAACAAAACAAAACTTCCAAAGGGATAATCCTAAATTAGCAAGAGTGATCTTAAATAGAATATATGTGTATTTTTTTACATTTGGGTTTTGTAAATGGAAATACAGTATGAAGGAGCAGACAAACACTATTCAAATGGTAGTAGTGTCAGGGCTGAGTGTGAGGATCCAGGAGTTTTGGTTAACCACAAGTTTAATTTGAATCTGAAGTGTTAAAAACAACAACAATAAAAAAAGGAATCTGATGGTTATAATTGCTATGCCCAATATAGCCATTGGTATTGAAGTGGCTAGTAGGTGGCAGCCCAGAAGGAGGTGCTCTATTTATATCCTCTCTGTTCCTAACACCCCAGCATGGTGTGAAGTGCCCCCAGGTATCCTGCACCATCCTTAAGGGTCTGCAGCCCTCTGCTTACCATGTGGTTCTTGCCTGCCTCTGTCTGGGCTACTTGGCTCCTCTGCTGAGAAACCCACATCCGCTTCCTGACTTGTCTAGTGGTTGAACTTCATCTTTGAGACCCAGCAGCCTTTTCTTCAGAAAGTTTCCCCTGGCTTCCCTATCCCCTCCTGGGGAGGTAAGGCTGGTTAACTGTCTTAGCTGTGAGCTCCCTGTGCACAGGGACTGGCCGGGCTGCCTTGTCTTGGCTTCTTCCTTAGATGTTTCTTCACTTACTGGTTTCAGTGTTTGTCAGACTCAGGCCAAAATGTGTGCTGTTTTAGGACCCAGACGCAAGGAAAGAATGTGACAAAGTGGGGACTAGATAGAGGCATTCCTCTAAAGTCAATTGAGAGAAAGACCTTTCCAGGATATTTTTATGAGGAGTGTGGTTGTGTACACTGCACAATCCACAGTACGTGAGCAGCGAGGAGGGGTGAGGAAGCTTAGCCCTCTGCAGTGTTTCAGAACTGCCTACATTGGTCACATTTAGGTCTGGGCCAAGTCACTGAGGACAAAGCTTACAAACGCCACCGGATGTGTCACCCAGGTGGAGCTGCAAAGCTGGGGATAGGGGTCTCTCCCAAATCTTGTGGCAGCGTGAGCATACTGTGACTGTCCCGCCTGCTTGGACCCATTATGACGACTATCCATTACCATTCACATATGCCTCTTATTGATTCCCCCCAATGCTTGACCTGTGAAGTTTGTTTGCAGTTCATCATTGTCTTTATGCTGCCTCCTTTTCTGACTAATGCTGCTCTCCACTCTTGGCAGTGTGTCTGCCTTCAACAGCACTTTGTACCTTTGTAAATTCAGCAATCTTCACATGCTAGAGGATGAGACTATTCAAGATTACTGGGCACCTGTGTAAAACAAAGAGCCAGCAAGCTCTGAAAGACCACCTCCAAATATAGAAGCCTTTCTTTATTATGTATTAATTTTAGTGATGGCATTTGACCTTACTGGGACTTCTGTTTGTCCCCTGGTTTTCTATCATATTCTAAGCAGAAAGAGGTTGCTTTACTATGTAAATATCTTTAGCAAAGTGAGATGCAGCCATCTGTTTATTTTAATGTATGCTGTTTTGTTCTTAGATGGCCTAACCATTCTATGATGTAGATAGCTTATCTGATGCTACCCTATCCTGATAGCTTATATTTAGCATTTTATTGGGTACTGCAAAGAAGATTCTTCATGTGATATGCTCTAGAGTTGGACAGAAGTGGATGGTGTGAACTTGCAACAATCTTTTCAGTCTCTTAAATTACTCTTATCTGTAGAATGAGAGTGGTGAGTTGTGACAGATAGGTGCTATGAGCATTGGCTTATTTAGCATAGTGCTGGCACAGTGGCTCACTTCTATAGTTACAGCTATTGAGGAGGTAGAGATCAGGAGGGCTATGGTTTGAGGCTAATTTGAGCAAAAAGTTAGCTAGACTGTGTTCTCAATAAACAGATGTGGTGTGGTAACACATGTCTGTGACCCTAGCTATGCAGGAAGCATAAGTAAGAGGATTGCATTCTGAGGCCATTCTTGGGAAAAAGAGTACAAGACTCTATCTAAAAAATAACTTAAATAAAAAGGAGCTGGGGCATGGCTCAAATGGTAGAACATCTCCTAGTAGTACAAGGCTCTGAATTCACCGTACCCCCCAAAAATAAGTCAGTGCCTCAAACATTGTAGCTACTTGGCAAATTGTGTAATTCCTCACACATTCACATCCCCTTTCCAAGCAAAAATGAGAGGTTTCCAGTCTATTCACACTTTTTAACACAGAACCTCCTTTTTACCCTATCTTTTGAGAATAAAGTCATCACCTTTTAGTGTAACCCTACTGTATACAGTTGGAAGTTGTGTCAGCTAGAATTTCTTTATGTGTTGTGTTCGCTTCGGCAGCACATATACTAAAATTGGAACGAATTTCTTTATGTCAAGTAGACTTTGGCCTATGATTCAGAAGCATCATGTTAGCTCTCATCTCACATGGCTGAGGCTCACACTGTTGTTTTTTTTCTTATTCTGCAGTGAACAGAGTATCTGCCAAGCCCGGGCTTCCGTAATGGTCTATGATGACACCAGTAAGAAATGGGTACCAATAAAGCCTGGCCAACAGGGATTCAGCCGGATCAACATCTACCACAACACTGCCAGCAACACCTTCAGAGTCGTCGGAGTCAAGCTACAAGATCAGCAGGTTAGTTCTGGAGTCACAGATCACACCCTTGGGCTCTGACCCTCTCCACATGTGCAGAGGGAAAAGAGGTCTGAAGAAAAGGTCAATATTTAGAATTGGAGATCTGGATTCCAATTCTTTTTTGTAAAATTATACTTTTATTATCTTTAAGCAGTTGTACAAAGAAGTTAGCATTCAACAAATCAGTTTATAAGTGCAATGCATTTTGATCGATGTCACCCCTTTCATTATTCCCTCCATTGATTCCATTCTGACTCTGTAGCCTTATACTCTATCATATGAGACTTCAGCCAGGTGCCGGTACCTCACACCTATAATCCTAGCTACTCAGGAGGCTGAGATCTGAGGATTGCGGTTCAAAGCTAGCCCCGCCAGGAAAGTTCACGAGACTCTTATCTTCAATTAACCACCAGAAAACCAGAAGTGATGCTGTGTCTCAAGCGGTAGAGTGCTTGCCTTGTTGAAGAGAAGATGGACACCAACCAGGCCCAGAGTTCAAGCCCTACTACCGACAAAAAAAAAAAAAAAGATACGAGACTTTAAGTAAACTTCTATTCCAAACTTCAGTTTTCACATCTGTCATGTGGAGATGGAAATCTAATCCTACCTAGTAAACTGTTATTGTCGGATTTAAAAATAATAATAATAGACACAAAAAGGCTTTGAAAAAATACAATACATAAGTATTTGGTCTTGATCTGTATTTATATGTCTGTATGTACAATTGCTGTTAAGATTTTTGATAAGCAGGGGCTGGGAAGGTGGCTCAGTGGTAGAGCGCTAGCCTTGCATACCTGAGGCCCTGGGTTCAATTCCTCAGCACCACATAAGCAAAAAGAAAAAAGCCTGAAGTGGCACTGTGGCTCAAGTGGTAGAGCGCTAGCCTTGAGCTGAAGAGCTGAGGGACAGCGCCCAGGCCCAGAGTTCAGGCCCCACGACTGGACCCCAAAAAAGAAAAAGAAAAGATTTTTGATAAGCTAGGTGCAATGGCACAGGCCTACAATCCTAGCACTTGAGACACTCTTGTAATAACACATCCTGGGCAGATCACATGGGGTAGATTGTGAGGGTAGCTGGTAAATACCTATGTTAGTACAAGATATTACATCACAAATGACTGACACACATAACTAAGGCACAGTGGTCTGATGTGATATAGGTTAAAATCAGTATGTAGAGAAATAGACCAGCTATCTATCTGCTTAGACAATGACCTTGGTGAGAGCCTCAGTGCTCCCTCTAGCACTCTCTGTAGAGATTGACCAGGACACTTCAAGCAGTGAACTTAACAGATCTATGGTTGACTGTTTATGAAAAAGTCTACTTATCTGATCACTAGTAGCTCACGCCTATAATCCTGGCTACTCAGGAGACTTAAGATCTGAGCATCACAGTTTGAAGAACCCTCTTTATAAATTTAGCCTGTTATTGCATAACAATAACAAAAAATGACAGTGCACTGTTGAAAGATTTAGTATGAGCCTATAAGAGTACTAGCTAATGGGAAACACATTCTATCATCAGGTATTCATTTGGATGAGATGATGCCTCAATTTATCAGTCTATAGATTTCATGGTTTTTAGATCCAAATAAGTATATAAATGTAAAAAGATAGTTCTCCATCGTTAAATTTTCCTGATGAAAGACTGGTAAGTATTTTTTTTTCCTGAAGGCCTCAAAACATGTTGGATAGTATTTGGAGTTGCAAAGACTTCATTTTTGTTGTTGGTGGTGGTGGTGAGGTTTGAACTCAGGGCCTTGGTGCTATCCCTGAGCTTTCACACTTTGAGCCACTGTACCACTTCCAGTTTTCTGGTGGTTAATTAGAGATAAGAAGCTCATGGACTCTTGCCTGGGCTGGCTTCAAACTTCAGTCCTCAGATTTTAACCTAGCTAGTAGCTTGCTAGGATTACTGGTGTGAACCATTGGCACCCAGTGGCTCAGTTTGGAAGACAGTGGCTGGAAGCTAGCTCAGGCAGAAAAGTTCATGAAACCCCTGGAAAGTTGGACTCAGTGGCCATATGCCTGTTTCCCTAGCTATGAGAGGAAGCCAAAAGGAGGTGAACTTGACTTATGTACATACCTGGATAGGAATCAAGACCCTGTCTCATTCTGGGCACTGGTGGCTCATGCCTGTAATCTTAGCTACCCAGGAGACTTAGACCTGAGGATTGAGGTTTAAAGCCAGCCCAGAGAGAACATCCACTAGATTCTTACAACCAATTAACCACCGAAAAACAGGAAGTAGAGCTGTGGCTCCAAATGGAAGAGCACTAGCCTTGAGAGAAAAAAAAAAGAAGTACTCAAGGACAGTGCCCAGACCCTGTGTTTAATGGACGGGGCGGGGGGGGGGGGGGAAGGAGGACCCTGTCTCAAAAGTAACCAATGCATAAAAAGGGATGGAGACATGGCTTGGCAGTAGCTTGGCACCTGCCCAGCTTCTACAAGGCCCTGAGTTTGAACCCCCATACTGAAAAAAAGAAAGAAAAAGGAAAGACATTCCCATTTACTCATACAATGTACACTCCCTAAAATAAAACATGCAAACATTGTGATTCTGAGCTCCTCTTCAGGAAGTACAGCATTTTGAAAGTTTATCCTTCCAAAGTATCCAGATTAAGACCTCATGCCCAAGCCTTTGACTTCAAAAATATCCAGATCAGTCCTGCCAAATATCAGAGAATTATTTTTTTAAATAAACCCTAGTTAGAAGAGGCTAAAAGTGAAAGACTAGAAGAAAATAAATCTTATAAACACTAACGAAAAGAAGCTGTAGCCAAAAGATGCTCATATTGCTGTATTATATAATATCAGATAAAAGACCTACGGCAACAAAGATTACTAAGGAAAAGTTGACCTTTTTTTTTTTGTCGGCCGTGGGGCTTGAACTCTGGGCCTGGGCGCTGTCCCTCAGCTCTTCAGCTCAAGGCGAGCGCTCTACCACTTGAGCTA
>NW_012267218.1:4119927-4176826 GCF_000151885.1 Dipodomys ordii | reverse complement strand
GATCTATTGAACAAGAAACCAAAACAACTTAATGCATTCAATGTGTTCTAACTACATAAAGCAAAATGGACCAATCTAAAGATTCTGAGAAATAGACAAGTTCAAAGCATATTTAGAAATTCTGATCATGCCCTATAATAGACTGAACAAGTAGACAGTAATGAATAAAGACAAAAAAATAGGAATAACATTATTGGCCAGTTTAACTTAATTTATATTTGTAGAAATTACAACCAATAATTCTACAATACGAAGTCTTTTCAAGTGAACATACAACTTTTAGCTATAAATCATATACTGGGCCATAAAATAAGAAAGTCTCAAATTTTAAAAGATTAAAACCTTACAAAGTATGTTCTTGGACAACAGAATAATCAAACCAGAAATCAGTATCAGAAATATAACTACAAAAAGTTTCCAAGTGTTTATAAATTAAGCAGTACATTATTAAGTAAGCTATGGGAAATTACAATGTAAATTAGAAAATGCTTTCTTCTAAATGATAATGAAAATATAACAACAAAATTTATGGGTTGCAGCTAAAACAGTGCCTGAATGAAATTTTATGCTCTAAATACACATGTTAAGAAAAGAACAACTGAAAATCAGTAATCTATCTATATACTTTTATCTCAAGAACTTAGAAAAATCAAAAAGTAGATTAAACCAAGCCAAAGTAGGAGGGAAGAAAAAAGAAAATCAAAAGCCAATAATAGAAAGATACAATAAAATAAAATATCTTGATGGGGCTGGGAAGGTGGCTCAGTGGTAGAGCGCTTGCCCTGCATGCCTGAGGCCCTGGGTTGGATTCCTCAGCACCACATAAGCAAAAAGAAAAAAAGCTGGAAGTGGAGCTGTGGCTCAAGTGGTAGAGCGCTAGCCTTGAGCTGAAGAGCTGAGGGACAGCGCCCAGGCCCAGAGTTCAAGCCCCACAACCGGACCCAAAAAAAAAAAAATATATATATATATATATGTGTGTGTATGTATGTGTATATATGTATATATATATATATATATATATATATATATCTTGATTCTTTGAAGCCAAGTGTCAATTCTTTGGAAAGAGAATTAATGAGCTGGGCACTGAATGCTTAAGCCTAGAATCCTGTACTTCAGGAGGGTGAGATCTGAGAATCTTGGATTAAAGCCAGTCTAGGCAGAAAAATCTCTGAGATTCTTATCACCAGTTAACCACTAAAAAGCCAGAGGTAGAGCTGTAGTTTAAGTGGTAGAGCACAAAAACCCCAAGATAACTCCCAGGCCCTGAGTATAAGTCCCAAGACCCGTGCATGAGCACGGCGAGCGCGCGCACACACACACACACACACACACACACATACACACACACACACACACGAAATAAAATAAAGAAAATAGAATTATGAGCCGGGCGCTGGTGGCTCACGCCTGTAATCCTAGCTACTCAGGAGGCTGAGATCTGAGGATCGCGGTTCAAAGCCAGCCCGGGCAGGAAAGACCGTGAGACTCCTATCTCCAATAAACCACCAGAAAACCGGAAGTGGCGCTGTAGCTCAAGTGGTAGAGCGCTGAAGAGCTGAGGGACAGCGCCCAGGCCCAGAGTTCAAGCCCCACGACCGACAAAAAAAAAAAAAAGAAAATAGAATTATGCATCTATTGTAAGAAAACATATTGCCAATACCAGGAATAAAAAGGGTGATAGCACTACTATCTTACAACAATAAAAACATAAAATAACATACCCTGAAATTGGTCAATTTAGAAGAGATAGACATATTCATTGAAAAAGAACTTGCCAAAATACAAAAGCGAAGCACTAATGGCCCACACCTATGATCCTAGTTACTTAGGAGGCTGTGATATGAATATCACAGTTGAAAGCCATCCTGGGCAGAAAAGCCTGAGACTCTCATCTCCAGTTAACCACCAAAAAGCCGGAATTAGTGCTGTGACTCAGTGTAGAGTGCTAGCTTTGGGCAAAAAAACTTAAGGACAACATTCAGCTCTGAGTTCAAGCCCCAAGACTGACACAAGAATAAATAGAAGCCAGGTGCTGATGGCTCATGCTTGTAATCCTAGCTACTCAGGAGGCTGAGATCTGATGATCAAGGTTCAAAGCCAGCCTAGGCAGGAAATTTGGGAGATTCTTATCTCCAATTAACCACAAGAAAACAGGAAGTGGTGCCATGGCTCAAGTAGTAGAGCACTAGCCTTGAGCTAAAGAACTGAAGGACAGGACTGGGAAGTTGGCTCAGTGGTACAGCGCTTGCCTTGCATGTATGAGGCCCTGGGTTCGATTCCTCAGCACCACATCAGCAGAAAAAAAAGCCGGAAGTAGCGCTGTGGCTCAAGTGGTAGAGTGCTAGCCTTGACCTGAAGAGCTAAGGGACAGTGCCCACACCCAGAGTTCAGGCCCCACAACTGGACCCCCCCCAAAAAAATAATAATTGAGGGACAGCACCCAAGACCAGAGTTTAAGCCCCACAACTGAAAAAGAAAGAAAAAATAGAAAAATCTTAATTTTCTACTAAATTTTTCTATGTCTACTAAAGAAACTTAATATGTAATTACAAAACCATTCCACAAGGAAACTCCAGACCCAGTGTGCTAAGTGGTAAATTCTTATAAACATTTAAGAAAGCAACAATTCTAATTTTATACAAATTCTTTTAAAGGCTAGAAAAAGAGCTGGGAATGTGGCATAGTGGTAGCATGCTTGCCTAGCGTGCATGAAGCCCTGGGCTCAATTCCTCGGTACCATGTAAACAGAAAAAGGTGGAAGTGGCTCAAGTGGTAGAGGGCTAGCTTTGAGCAAAAGAAGCTCAGGGGCAGTGTCCAAGCCCTGAGTTCAAGCCCCAGGACTGGCACCAAAAAAAACAACACAAGAACATAACTTCTGAGTCCTGATATATTCATGTCGTGCATTAGCTTTTCCAAGCTCGGCTTTTAATTAATGCTTTCTAAGTATTTATACACTATGCAGAGAGAATCAGGATATCTAGATGATATAAAGTATGTCTAGTATAGATATGTATCACAGCTTTATATCACAGTAACCCCATGTGGTCAGTAAAGGCAGCTTTATTCTCATTTTGTCATTCATAAGCCCCAGGAAAGCACAGTAACCACCTTGAGTGCTGAGGCTAAGAGGCAGCCCTTAAGCCAGCCCCCAGGGAGCCTGCTCCCAGCTCAGGCCTGCTCAACTGGAGATTTGTGCCTACACAATATTATTAGTTAAATGAAATCATGAGTTTTTCACATTCTCACTGCTCTATAGAATATGTTGGGAAAATGTCTCTAATCATACTTTCCTTTTCTTTGAACCCCATCCCAATGCACCATAAACCAGGGGATACAATATCCTTGCCCCATCAGGGCTCCCTCCATTTCACTTACCTTTTCTTTATACTCATTTCTCGGTCTCTTCTCCTCTAGGTTGTGATCAATTATTCGATCGTGAAAGGGCTGAAGTACAATCAGGCAACACCAACCTTCCACCAGTGGCGAGATGCCCGCCAGGTATATGGCTTAAACTTTGCAAGTAAGGAAGAGGCGACCACTTTCTCCAATGCAATGCTGTTTGCCCTGAACATCATGAATTCCCAAGAAGGAGGTAAGCTGGGCTTTGTCTTGGCTTGATGCCGAGACCCTCTCCTGTTACCTACACAGCTCTGGTTGGCTGGCATCCTAGCACTGCCATTCCATTGAGTGACATTACACAGGTCCTCGGGAAACCTGCTGCCTAACTCTTGGTTTAGAAGGAGAAACAATGACTCTATCTTTTTGCCAGCTATCATAGTGGTTCATACCAACATGCTCTTTTTTATTTATTTTTTGCCAGTCCTGGGACTTGAGTTCAGGGCCTGGGCACTGTCTCTGAGCTTCTTTTGCTCAAGCCTAGCACTCTGCCACTTGAGCCACAGCACCACTGCCAGCTTTTTCTGTTTATGTGGTACTGAGGAATTGAGCCCAGGGCTTCACGGATGCTAAGCAAATACTCTACCACTAAGCCACATTCCCAGCCCCAATATGCTCTTAAAGCTGTTATGTCCTGTTCTGTTTTATGTTGGATATCCTTCCATGTCTGAAAAATGTACTTCCTCATATGTTTAACAGATGGCAAATATCTACTGAATGTAAGGGACTAGGATAGAATAGATAAGTAGCGTCCCCTACACGTTACTAGTTTGAATTCATAAGCAACTGACTATACAGCATTGTAGTAAGTCTCTAATAAAGGAGTATGTAAGGTGCTTGGAGAACAAAGGAAGAGAAACAGGTAACTGCCTGTCAGTGGTATCACCAGTTGTAGCATTTGAGCTGGAGCTCTGAGGGCGAGGAGTTCATAAAGCAGAGTGTGAGTAGGGGTCCCAGGCAGAAGAGCTGCATGCCGGTAAAGAGGATAACGCAGCATGTCTTGGAGCGTGCAGGTGGGAAGGAGGGCAGAAATGAAACTGGGAGGGAGGGTGGGGCTTGTCCATTGAAAGATCCCACATACCTTCAAGATGGGGAATTTGACACTTGGTGTAGACAGGATGAGTAAAGCCAGCACACATTTCTGACCAGGGAAGTTAAAGAAGCCCCCTGTGGCTCTTATTAGACCATTACCTCAGCTATTGAGAGGACTAAGGCTTTCTCCTCTGGAGTGTCCTGACCACCTCAGACATATCCTGTAGCTGTGAGGGTTTGACATTGGTGGAGCATGGTAATTAAGCACTAGGCTTGGGGTCTGACTGCTTGCTTAGTTCAAATTCTGGTTCTGTCACATTCCAGCTGAGGAACCATGGGCAACTTATTTAAGTTTTCTGTGCCTCAGTGCCTGTATCTATAAAGGGGGATGTATAGGGTTGGTTTAAATGAGCTAGAAGGTGAAATGTTTAGTCTAGTACCTAATCATCACTCCAAGTTAGTTTTTGTTCATATTATTGCTGTTATTATTGTTACTGCATCTTTTAATTTTTTTAATTTTTTATTTTTGTTTGTTAGTTGTGGGGTTTGATCTCTGGGCCTGGGCGCTGTCCCTCAGCTCTTCAGCTCAAGGCGAGCGCTCTACCACTTGAGCCACAGCACCACAAGTCTCACGGACTTTCCTGCTCCGGCTGGCTTTAAACTGTGCTCCTCAGATCTCAGCCTCCTGAGTAGCTAGGATTATTATAATTTTTATTTGTTTGTTTTTTGGTCCGGTTGTGGGGCCTGAACTCTAGGCCTGGGCGCTGTCCCTCAGCTCTTCAACTCAAGGCTAGCGCTCTACCACTTGAGCCACAGCGCCACTTCCGGCTTTTTTCTTTTTGCTTATGTGGTGCTGAGGAATTGAACCCAGGGCCTCAGGCATGCAAGGCAAGCGCTCTACCACTGAGCCACCTTCCCAGCCCTATTATAATATTTTAATACCCAGTTCCTAACACAAAAGCTTCTAAGATCCTTGGAATTGCTAGCACGATGAGTGCCTTTTGAGGCTTGGAGTTTAGCTCAGCAGTAGAGCCCCTGCCTAATAGATGTGAGGCTTCCAGAGCCCCAGCCTAGTGAGCAGAGTCAGGGAAGTCAGTCACCAAGGTCCTCTGTAACGTAAATAGTTGTGCCTCTCTGATGGAACCTTCATAAAATGTAAACCAAGTGGGGGTCAGGAGCTTCTGACCATGAGCTGAGGGGGTGATGCTGCCCACACAGGGTAAATTCTAGGGAATTTACCTTCTGGAAGGTACACCTTCTGTCCTTCTGTGTACCTTCCATCTTACTGTTTATTTGTGTCCTTTCTAATTAGCATAGTGTCTCCCTAGGTAATGTCAGTTATCATAGCAAATCATTAGGATGAAGGAGGAGACGTGGGAAGACGGTTTGTAGATGAGTCAGACAGCATGAGTAACCTGGTAGATGTCCTTAATGGCACGTTGCTTCACTTTGTCCCCAGATCCAAAATACTTCTATTACACCACTATGGGGGTTCTGTCAACTTAGCATGGCCATTCTTCACTTATCTCCTATTTTAGGGGTGCAGGCCCCAAGGTGGTGGGACTTGGCTTCTGGTAAAAGAGAATTGTAAAGAAACTTTCCACACTCAAAGCTTCTCCTGGCATAAAGGGAAAACTAAAACGTGGCAAGGGGAGGGACTCACAGGGCCACAAGAGTCCAGGCAGAGCTAGGTCACACCCAAGGGTTCTCCCACTCTGCCAGGCAATGTAGGTGAATTAGAAATGAGGTGAAGTGTTGGTTCTCCTGGCCTCTTAGAACACAGTGGTTATGTCTGTCTCTTACTTGTCCTGCTGGTGATAATGTCATTAGAAGTTTTAAGGTGTGACTCTACTAGTTAATGGTAGATGACAAATGTTCACTGAATTTATCCAAACCCAGCCATGTCCTTAGTCCATGCCAGTGACCCACTGAGAAAGAACCCAGCAAGGGACTTCTAGACAGAGATGAAGTGAAACATGGGCTCACTTCTGTTTCCTCATTGAAGAAGGTGGAAGCATTGCTAAGCCTCTGTTCCTTGCAGTTGGGATGAATTTTACTCATAAACATCTTTTTGTGGGGAATTACCCTTTAACCTTCTGAGAAAAAAGAGATACTAAGCTGTCATCATCACCCTGGTTGTGAAGCTGCTGACACCCTGGGTGTGCCTATGGGCTTGGGGTAGGGAAGGTCCAGGCGGCCCAGGTTTCCTTTCCTGGCCCCTGCCTCCTGCTACCCTCTGGCAGCCATCTTCTAAACTCAAGGACACATCTGTCTTCGACTAACCTCTGTTCTTGAAGGAATATGATGCGCAGACTCACAGACTGCTGATTCTAACAGGGCCTTTGGATTCCCAAGTGCCAGTAGTTACACAGGTCACCAGATTCTGTTCAGGCTGTTTGTACCTTGAATGCCCTTGGCTCTACATTTTTCCTAATGCATTCTTCCCTACCCTGTTATGTACTGGGGCTTTCTACGGAATGCTCATGCTTGCTTAGCCTGCTGGCTTGGCTGAGGCTCTACTACTTAAGCCACACAGCCAGCCCAAATTTGTGCTGGTTATTTTGGAGATGGAATTTCATTGCCAGGCTGGCTTCAAACCACAGTCCTCCAGATCTCAGCCTCCTGAGTAGCCAGGATTACAGGGGTGAGCCACCAATACCTGACCTCCCCCGTGCCTTGAAAAGTCTAGGCGTCCTTTCAGCATGTCATAGTGTTTTCTATTTGCCTGTATCCTAACAGTGTGCACCACTCGACTCATCACACTCAGTGCCTGAATTCAGTCAGGAAGTATCCTCTTTATCTCTAGAACCTCGTTATCTGGTCAGCTAGGGGAACAAACCAACACCTGAGGGCATGTGAGTCCTAGAACTTGTCTTCTGACTCTCTGCTCAGGCCCCAACTCAGTGTCAAGCATCTCTGTGTCAGGCATGTATGCTGAGTTGTCCTGGGACACCTCTGCCATGTTATTGTCTGTTACAGCCCCATCTGCTCACTGTCTCCCCTGAGGTGTCAGCACAGTCCTAACTAGCCAGCTTCCGCTCCCCTTCTGTCAGACCTCCCTGCCGGTGTTATTGAAGCAGACCGTGTACGAGCACCGAGCGCCCTCTGCCTGGATCTGCCTTCACTTAGGTTTGCTTCTTACCTTAGGGCCACTAACTAGCTCTCACCTCTCAGCCAGGCTGCCCCAGCAGTTCCTGGGCCTGTCTCCTGGCCTGTTAGTGGCTCGTCCTTTTCATGACTGTTCTGTGAGGTCATTGCAGGTGTACAGGGGATATCCTCTAGCCCGGACTCTTGTTTGTCTAGTCTTGAATCTGAGCTCCTCAGAGAAAGGTGTCTTTTCACATCTGTGTTTTACATCTTTAGGAGAGACTGCTGTGTAAGCATGTAGGAGCACGAATTTGCTCACTCATTCAGTCTGTGTCTCAGCATACCTGGTGCCCCCTGCTCTTACACCCTCCTGAACAGAGCAAGATGGAGTTCCTGACCCAGCACCACCGCTCGCCAGCCTGCCTGTGACATTGGGCTCAAGGTGAGGGGTGCTATCTGTGATTGAGGGACATGGTTAATGGAATTGTCTCACACAGAAATCGCACCCGTCACCTTGGCCTGCTGATCTACGCCACCACAGACCAAGGACACGCCTCCGTCCCCCAACAGCCCTGTTGAAGGGCCATGGCTGTTGATGTGGGTGCTGCAGAAGCAGCTTCCGATGCGGACCCAGACAGATATGGGTTTGGGCACCTGTTGTGCTAAGAGTATACCTGGAGTGGGTCACTTACGCTGTCCAAGACTGTTAAACTGAGTTTTCCAACTGTAAGCTGAGTTTTCATACCTACCTCACAGGGTATTATAAGGAGAGCCTGAAATGATGTTTGTACAACTGTCAACTGAAAATTACCTTAGCAAGTTACTCTTTAAATCCCAAAGATGACCTGCAGAGGTAACATCAGTTCCTGCCCCGGTGGCAGTGCCCAGTGCCGCAGTGCTGGAGGAGGCAGGATGGTAGGGAGCATTCTGCCAAGGCAATCCGTGGTAAGAAGCTGATGGTAGACCAGGGTGAAACATGAGAGCTACATGGCTTGGGAGATTCTGCCTGGCCTTTAGGGTATCCCTCTGCAGGTACTGTGTGCTGCTTGTGGGGACTCCAGTTTCTGAACAGCTCACCAGTATCTTGCTGCTGTCATTGTCCTCCTTTAAAGGGCTGATGATTGGTTTATAGCTTACATCCAAAAGAAAGAAGGCCACCTCCTGCCACCAGCCCAAGGCTATCTACCTAACACTAATGGCAGCATTCTTTGGGGGCTTTGTCTTCCACAGTACAGTCTGGACCTCACCTGCCCAATTAGACCACAAGAGAGTGAACAGACACTATAGAGCACAGTCTCTCCAGCATCTGCCTAATGCATTCCTGGTGGGGGGACTGTCCTCATGTGCCTGGACAAGCAGCCAGCCCAAGTGCCACCTATATTAGCACAGGTGATGGACAAGGGCACAGACTGGAGTGGCATCAAACCTAGCTACAGGTATCTGTTCGGCACATACTCTGCCATGTGTAACAGCTGTGAGACCTGGAGCAAGCCGTTTTCCCATGCTAAGCTTTAATTTCCTCATGTTGAAGATGGATATAATAATCACCTCGTGTTGTTGTGAGATTTGAAAGTACGATAGATGCGGATGTGACTTGTAGAACTAGAGGTAGGGCTCAACTCAGACTGCTTGCCTGGTAAGCGCAAGGCCCTGACAAGCCTCAGTAATAAAGAATTACCAAAAAAAAAGTATAAATTGTGTTGTTCCTGGAGCACCACATGCCAATGTATGCGGTGCTCAGCTCCCTGGGCCTTGACAACATGGACCTGTCAGGAGACACTGCATATATTATATGAATTAGACTGCCTCTCAACCCGGGCACCAGTGGTTCATGCCTGTAATCCTAGCTACCCTGGAAACTGAGATCTGAGGATCGCAGTTCAAAGCCATCCTGGGCAGGAAAGTTGTAAGGCTCTTATCTCCAATAAACCATGCAGAAAACTGAAAGTGGCGCCATGGCTCAAGTGGTAGAGTGCTTGACTTGAGCTGAAGAGCTGAGGGACAGCGCCCAAGCCCAGAGTTCCAGCCGGACAACTGGAAAAAAAAAAAAAAGACTGCCTTTCAGTCAGGCGCTAGAGGCTCACATCTTTACTGCTAGCTGCTTGGAATACTGAGATCTGAGGGTTGCAATTTGAAACCAGCCCAGGAAGAAAAGTCCATAAGAATTTTATCTCCAATTACCAGCAAAAAGCCAGAAGTGGGGGTATGGCTCAAGTAGTAAAGCACCAGCATTGAGCAAAAATGCCAAGCTAGTGTATGAATTCTTGAGTTAAAGCCTCTCAAAAGACACCCTGTTTGACTAGTTATCTGCTGTTAACCCAACTTGATCAGAGTAAATTATGAATATAATCCCATCTTTGTAGGCAAATACCCAATGAAAATGAATGAAGAATTCATAAATGTTCATATATTTTTTTTCTCATATAACCTCTTCCCTAAAGAACAATAATTTCACTGGGCACCAGTGGCTCATGCCTGTAATCCTAGCAACTCAGGAGGCTGAGATCTGAGAATTTAAGTTCAAAGCCAGCCCTGGCAGGAAAACCTGTGAAACTCTCATCTCCAGTTAACCACCAAAATAAAACAGAAGTGGAGCTGTGGCTCAAGTGATAAAGCACTGGCCTTGAGAAAAAAAGCTCAGGGATGGTTTCCAGGCTCTTGAGTTCAAGCCTCAGTCCTGATACCTTTAAAAAAATGAAAGCTGCATTTAAGATAAATGCAGTACAGTTCAGTTCATCATTTCAATAATTTCACATCTTCGGTGCATAAAGGATAAGAGCTAACTCACATAACCTTCCATAGCGTCTGGAGAGTGAAGGGTTGAATTAGAGATACAACTTTCAGTTTCTAATACGGACAGGGAATGAGCACCTGAGACCCTGTCCCCCACCAGCTTGTCTTCTGCCTGCATTCGTCCATCTAGCCATCATTCAGCAAACAAGTTTTACAACAGCCACCAGCTCAATTTGCCTACTTTCACACTTCACCTTCTTGAGTCTCTTCTCTACACAGCGAGCAAATCAATTTTTCTAGGTCTATGTCAGATCAGTCCTTGTTCAGCTCTCAAGGACTTCAGCTTCCTCAGAAAGAAGTCCATGTTCTTTTCTGAAGCTGGTATGCCCCCTGTGGCTCTGGCCTGGCCACCTTGCTGCCTTTGCTTTCTCCCACTCTACCTCTCCTACTTGGTTCTAGTCACACTGGCCTCCTTACCATTCCCCAAAGAGGCCTGGTGCATCGGGCTCGGGCCTGGGTCCTGCTGTCCCTTGTGCCCAGGGTGTCCTTGCCCACCTTCCCTCACTTCGGTGGGGCCTCTACTTAAATGTCACCTAATCAGTTGTCTGTCTTAAGTTGGACCCACACTCAGCCCACCATAATTTGCTGTTTTTGTGCTGTGTCCTTACTTGTTTGTCTGTCTACCCTCTGTAGATCGCAGGTTCTAAGTAAGAAGTTTGTATCCATGGCTGGATCCATAATGCTTATCACAATTCTGTTTGTTTGGCAAATGAATGAACAAACAGCACCTGTGAATTACTGGGCATATATTCTGCACTTTGCACACAGTTATGAGTAAGATTTGGTCTCTGCATTCATGGAACTTGCAGCTGGGTACAGAGACTTGTGGATACAGGATGATGCATACTATAGTGGAGGGAATTACGGGACCCACAGCATGCCTGAGCTGTGGTAAGGGAGCAGTCTCCAGGGAGAGCTCTGGGGATGGAGATGTGTGTTAGTTTTTCTGTCGCTGTGACAAAATACCTGATGAAAACAGCTTGGAGGAAGAAAGGTTTGTTTGGCTCACTTTGTCAGAGGTTTTGGTTCATGGTCACTTGGCTTCTGTTTCTTGGCATATGTGAGGTATCATGGTTGTCGCAGATGAAAGTCACTCACTTCAGGGCAGCTGGGATGCAGAGTGTGTGTGTGTGATTGTGTGCACGCGTGCGCTTGCACACGTGCATGCGCATGTGTGTACAGATATACCCCTCAAAGGCATACCCCCAACAGCTGTCTCCTTCCTCTAATTAATCTCTACCTCCTAATAGCCACTGTCCTGTGACTGGTCAGTGGGTAAATCCATTGATGAATTATAGCCTGTGATCCAGACACCTCAATAGCACCACCAAGACCAGGTTTTCAATACATAAGCCTTTGGGGAGATACTTTATCCACACCACAGCAGCATGGCTCATTTGAATCTTCAGGATGGTTGCATGTTTGTGAAGGTTAGAGAGTAGTGCAGAAAGAAGAAGCAAATTATAAAATCGCAGTGACATGTTGGAGCTTTGTGCTTCCCACGGGAGCACTGCTGGTGCTGGCACATGTGGGAGGGGAGAGGGGAAGTGGGAGTAGACAGGGCCAGCCCTGGAAAGGCAGGCTCGGTCATTATATTCTAGAGCTCAGAACTTCTGCAGCTTATGTGAGGTGGAAGAGTACTTGATGAAAGTATCCATCCCAGAAGACCACACGGCAACCATCACATACAGAAGCAAGTTTATAAGGAGGTTTATCAGAGGAGCTAACATGGCCATCTCCCCCACGGGAAGGGGGGGCATCCTTGTAACACCAGGGCTAGAGGTGGGACCTACCCTGCGTGCCCAGCAAGGTCTGGGCACAGCTATCCAGGAGAAACTGCTGGGAGCCCCAAGGAGAGTTCGCTTTTGTGAAGGGCAGGTTGGAGTTCAGGTCTGGGGGCTACAGATACATGCTAACACCTGATAGATCAGGACTCAAATTCAGCTCCCAGCAGTTTCCACAGTCTTCATTCTCACAGCAACGCCTGGCAGGTAGTGAGCACTGAGGACATGGTGGGTGCTACTCTACACTTCATCACACACACACACACACTCGTGCAACCCCCGGGGTAGGAAGATTAAGTCCTTGGGGAGCAAGTGAAAAGCTGTCCCAAGGGTACAAACCCAGGAGCATAGCTCTGTGGCTCCCACAGGAGATTGCAGTGGGCCGGACAGTATGAGCTCCATGCGGGGAGGAAGGCAGCTGGCTAAGAGCTGGAGCTGGAGTTTCCGTTGAAGTCCAGGTTGTAGGGGGGTTGGTTTTTGGATTTTGTTTTGTTTTGTTTTCACAAATGCATGCGTATTTGGGGTACTTATAGTCTATTCCAGAGAAGTGCAGAGGGACTAGTGTGTCCCTACAAGGGAAGACTGTAGGCAAGTTTGGTGTCGTTGGCTGCCTTTTCCAAGTGCAGTCACTTGCGAGAGAGAGAGAAACCGGAAGTACTGAGACTAGGTGAGGAAGTTGGCATTTAGTTCTCACATCCCAGGGTAAGGATTTCCCATGCAAGCCATGGAAACCACAGTTGAGCCCTAGCCAAGGAATGGCAGGAAGAGCTATGCTCTCTGTTGTTTAACATGGAAAAGCAGGCTCAAGAGGACAAGCCTGAAGCAAAGAGGTTGGAAATCCCCTAAGTAAGAGTGTATGAGGCTCAAATCTAAACAGACCAGAGAGGTACACTGAAAGACAATTTTATAGAGACTCGTAGAGGCCAAGAACAGGAGAAACCAAGCATGGCATAGGGAAATGGATTCTGCCTTTGGGAACAGGTGCTCCCATACAATTTGTGCCAGGTCCTGTGCCAAGTGCTAGTATGCAGAGAGGGATGAGAAGTCTCCAGAAACAAATAGGAACTTGCAGTGTTGGTTGGGAGCAGTGACTTAGGTCATGTGCAGAATCCTACGGTGATGAAGGAGAGGAGAGAGAATAATTACAATGGCTCCTTGAAGATGACAGAAGGTGTACCCAAGGTTTTTGGATACCACGACTTTATCCATCATTGATGCACAGACCAGCCTTGCACATAGAAGGCACCGTCACTGTACCCACAGGCATGACATTGTACCCCCGGCTGCCTGGCAGTGGCAGGGGGTCCAGAGAGGAAGGCCTGCTGGTGGGGCCAGGGTTGATCTTACATAAAGCTCAGAGCTGATCTGCCTGGGGAAGAAAGTAGAAGTGGCAGAAACAGGTCAGGAGCGAGAACAGATGTGATGGTGAAGAAAAGGAGATGGAAGGCCAGGAGGCCTTTGGATACAGAGAAGAGCAGGTCACTAAGCTGCACAGTGCCCAGGAATCCATTTGCCTAGCCAACCTGCTTCCTCTGCCTACACATCTACCCTGGTCCCATCCTGTTCCCCACAAGGTAAGAGGAGAGCTGCGGTGGGAGGTCCTTCTGGCAACACCTGGTATATCCAGAGCTTGTGGGCGGGGCCCCCACAAAGGGTCTGGATGATCCTCCAGGTCCCCCAGAGCTTGAAGGAGTCAGGTAGCTAGGAGTGTGGTGATAGGTTACCTGGGGAAGCTTCATTAAAGATTGACGGGTGGAGCCCATCAGACAGAGGGACAGCATATCCGTTACCACTGCGCCAGCCAGGCAGCTGAGGAAGAGGAGGTAAGTGGCCAGGATGTAGAGGTGCCTCAAGGAGTGTGCCGAGAAGCCCTGCCCGTCATGGTCAGCAGGGAGTGGACCTTCCACTGCTTCTGCTTCTGCCACTGTGCCTGCACCATGCTTTGCAGAGTGACCTGTAGGTGATGGAGCGCCTCCCTCTCTCTTCTGCTCCTCCTAGCTTCTCTTCTCCCTCCCACCTGTTGGGGCAGGGCTGGGGTGGGGGTGCTGGATCTTTTGAGAGTGTCTCACTGCTGATGGCAGGGTGTGCAGAAGTGGCGGTCTAGAATCAGCAGTGTCAACTGGCATCTGGAGGCCTGGGCTCCAGGTACATTGCCTGCTGGATGCCCGAGCCATCTCAGGCAAGTCCCTCATCTTTTCTGAGCTGAGCCTTCGTTTCCCCATCTATAAAGTGGAGCTAATAAGCCCTACACTGAATAATTGGGTAATCTATCACCAAACGTTCTGCAGGAATGCTTTGTGAACCATAAAGATGACATTGCTTTTGAGATTTGTTCTGTTTGAGGTTCAAGTTTTATTTTGTGTTCTTAAACGAGCTCATTAGGAAGGGAAAAGGAGACCTTACTAGAAAAACAGCTTGCCTGAGGAGATGTCCCAAGCACAAACAAACCTGTGGGGTGGGGTGGGGTGAGGCAGGGTGCTTTGCTCCTGGTTGTGCCTCCATGTTGCTCCTGGTGGCTGTGATCTTGGGCAAACTTCTGCCCTGTTCCCTGGTTCTGTTCACTGGCATCCAGGGTGGCCCCAGGTTGCAAGCTGTCATGGTCAGAATGAGAAGAGGACCTCCTTGAAGAAGATTCCTTGGTGACTCATTTTGGAAGTGTAATTCGAGGGCTGATTGGGTCTTCACTCCGTGATGCCTGGGCATCGCCCCTCTCTGAAGGAGTCTTGTCGTTTATAAGAGGATTTCTACTCCATGAGGTCCTAAATGCTTGGCCCAAGGGTAGGGCACAGGAATGGGAGTCTATTTCTGGAATTGAGGGACTGACAGGCCAGCTTGTACTGGTAATGCTAGTACAGACTATCATCCTACTGTTTGCCTAAATTCATACAATAAGGACTAGGCTGAAAAGACTGGAAGATTCCCAAAACCTTTCTTTAAGCAAGCAACTAAAGCAACATTAAAATGTGGAGGGATGGCAGTCATGTATTTTGTCAAATCCTAAGGTGAGCATGGGAGAGAAAGACACTGCCTACCTTTGCTATTTGTTTAAATATGATCCCACATCAGTGATCAGTCATTGATGAGGACACATTTGTCCTGGGCGCTCACCCCAACTCTGCCACCAATTCCTGTGTGGCTTTGGCCAGGTGACTCTAAGGATAGTGGCCAAATCAGCGTTTAGACCCAGGTCACAGACTCCATTCCCATATGGATGGACACTTGCCTGCCTGGAAATCGGAATAGCACTTAATGAGGAAGGCAAGGCCTTGACACAAAGGGGAAGGCATAATGAAGGCTATGTCCTGGAAGGAGCCATCCAGAGAGGTTGGGGGGAGGGAGAAGAAAGAGACTCGGCCATGGAGGTGGTGGAGGGGGGAGAAGAAGGGGAGGGACTCAGGAGGGCTTGGGATTCTGCCCAGTGCAAACCAGGTGGCTGCCGTTCACGGGCCAGAAATTCCATCAAGTATCACCGAGCAGCTTCTGGATCCTTTGACTCTGGCACTCCTGGGATCTCGGGTTCCATCTTTTCAGGAGGCCAAGGGATGCCTTCCCTATAGAGATAAGCTGGAAACTTAGTCCCAGTCCCCTTGTCCCTGAAGAATCTGGGGCTGGTGGCCCAGAGGCTCAATAATGTGTGGGGGTAGGCTGGCAGAAGGCCTTTCTTAGAAGCAGGTGTCAGCTTTGCCTCCTCTGCTCACTTTGGGCTGTCTAAATTACCATGCTGGTAGGAGCCCCACAGCCTCACAGGGGATGGAATCACAGAGGAATGCCCTTCATAGGAACTCTTGATCTTTATTTCAAAGCTAGTTCATGACACTGGTGCATCATTTGGAAAATCCCACTGTTAACATTTTTGCATGTTTCCTTCTTTGTCCTTTGGTCTAGATTGCTTGCTAAATGATCGTTGGTTCCATCCTTCTTGTTTTATAGGAAACTGGGGCCAGAGAAGGAAGAGTCTCTCTTTAGCACTTAATTACTTAGTGGTGAAACTCCAGCAAAGCTCCCATGAAGGCCCACATGTGGTAGCACCTGGCAGGCTAAGACGGAGGACTAGGCTGTTGAGCTATACTCTATCTCAACAAAAGAAACAAACAAAAATATCACCCTAGCTGGGCACCAGTAGCTCACGCCTGTAATCCTAGCTACTCAGGAGGTTGTGATCTGAGGATTGCGGTTCAAAGCCAGCCCGGGCAGGAAAGTCTTATCTCCAATAAGCCATTCAGAAAACTGGAAGTGGTGCTATGGATCAAGTAGTAGAGTGTGCTGGCCTTGAGCTGAAGAGCTAAGGAACAGCGCTCAGGCCCAGAGTTCGAGCCCCACGACCAACCAAAAAAAAAAAAAAATCACCCTGAAGGTTATTTCTATAAATGTAGTAGTCTAGAAGATCACAGCCAGGGGTGGGAATGGGATGAGAGGTGGGTATGGAGGCTACTGGGAGGGCCGGAGAGGAGCAGAGTACAGTTCTCCATGCTCAGGACTGCCCAGCCTATAAGACAGTCCCTCCGGTCCTCACAGATCTCTGTAGGCAACTGGCCAGACTACTTTCAGTCAGCAGGGAGAACATGTTCTGCCATCGAGAGCTGCCCACCTAATTAAGGCCCTCAAGCCTATCAGCCCAGCCCCCAAGGTCAGATCTGGTAGCACTTAAGTCTGTATAGAACCCTACGTGTCACCTTTCTCCAGGGTCACATCTCCTAGGTACCCTGCAGATGAGGACATGGGTAGTGAAGCCAGCAAGACCACAGCATAGGCACGCATCTGTCCAAGGAAGGAGCCAGTCGGGGTGCCTCCTCTGCACCCCTGTCCCCCTCCTCCTATCTGCTCTGTCCTGCTGCCATCAGGCAAATCAGTGTACATTGGCTGTATGGTCCTCCATGCTGAGGCTGGAGATCTTCAGACAGTTTTCCAGAGCTCAGTATCCTTTATGCACTAAATAGTGCGTGTTGACTGTACACCAAGAGCTGTGTAACATATTGGGAATATGAACAACTCTGTCCAATTGTTCTGTGCCTGCGCTTCACAGGTTTGTAGACAATCATGTGTGGGGGTGGGGAGTGCCCTGTGCTGTGATTGTGTGTGATTGTCCATGCTGAGGCATCTCAGCCACGTGGTGAGGGTGTGGGAGAGGGGGGATGTGTCATCTGCCTCTGGTCCGTTCTCCCTGAAGCTGATCAAGTGCATCCGGTTCTTTCCCTCTCCTTCGCTCTCCCTACTGCTTCCTGTTACAGATAGGCAGCATGCTTGCAGTTGATGGTATCCTGCACTGGAATCCTTTGTCAGGCCCTTATGTCAAAAACTGATGCTGTAAAAGCCTTTGAAGAAGTGTAATACAAATACCAAGTGTGCTACCAGGGACCATTCCTCCCACCATATTGTATAATCACTGCAGTGATGAGTTTTTCACGAGAGAGTTTATTCACAGGATAGCCACATGCAGAGATGGAAGAGCAAGACTCTAATAGTTCTCTCCAAAGATAGGGCTTTAGGACATGCACGGGATGAAGAACCAGGGCAATTTAGGGCATGAGAGAAGGTGATAAGAAGTAGGATAATTGGTGATCTGCAGATGCATCATTAATCTTAATAATGTCATAGGATGTTTTCAGAAAATGGTGGCACATTGCCGGGTACTGGTGGCTCACACTATAATCCTAGCTGCTCAGAAGGCTAAGATCTGAAAGGTTGTAATTCAAAGCCAACTTGGGAAGAAAAGTCCTTGAGACTCTATCTCCAAAATCACCAGCAAAAAGCAGGGCTAAAGGTGTGACTCAGGATATACAGTGCCAGCCAGTCACACAAGCATAAAGCCCTGAGTTCAGACCCCAGTGTCACCCAAAAAAGGAAGAAAAAAGGCAGGAAAGAAAACTGTGACACAGTTGGATATTTGTAGTGTACATCTGTTTCCCCAGCAGTCAGGAGGCTGAGTCAGGAAGATTATGAGCCAAGATCAGTCTAGACTTCGTAGCAAGAGAACATGTCTTGAAGGGAGCGGGGGAAGGAGGGACAATGGTGGCCTAACATGATCATGGGCTAGTTTTCAGCCCTCTGACATCAAAAGGTCACCAGTTGGATGCCTGCACAGGCCAGTGAAGGAGTTGGTATGGTCAACAAAAGCAGCCTTAAAATTCCTTGAAAAGCAATCTAGGCAACAATTGTCATCATGACCATCGTCAGAGGTGAACTAAAAAGGAAACGGAAATGCCACGACACTGTAGTCAGGTTTTTCCCTTGTTTCAAGTGCAAGGTCACGCCATCTTGGAGCAGCCTGTGAAAGGCACATGGCAACCAGTAAAGGCCCTTCTCAAGTGGTGTCACCTGCCTGACACCCTCAGTGAGTCCCAGGTGGGATACTGCCCTTCCCAGTGCCTGTCTTACGTACTCTCTTAATGGGGTGCCATCTTCTGGGCTTCACTTCCTCCAGTCACACAGTCTGCCTTGGGTCCGTTACCTCTACCCCTCCGGCCAACCGCCTTTCCTCTCCTTTCTCTCACTGACCTCCCAATAGGCTTAGAGCTGGAGGCTGGCCCCTTGTTGATTTTCCCCTATAGTCTCCACTACATCACCTGCAGAGATAAAAGGATACCTCCCCCCAAGTTACCATGGGAGGAGTGGGTGTTTGGTAGAATTTGGGCCTCAGACAGCAAGAAGTCAGCCACTTGGGTCCTATGGGACTTGGAACAGACAGACATGGATTCAGGTTTCAGCTGAGGCTCAGCCTCTGTTCTCTCCCAGCCCTTTATGTTCAGAGAGGAGGCTTGGCTTGCTGCCAACAGGTGAGCCCTGATGCCCTGGGCTAGACCAGTAACGCACCTGGCTACCCTGCTTTTTCTAGTATGTGGCATTCTGGCTTATTTTCTTTTGCATTTTTCTGTGTCCATAGTACAGATATGCTCTTCGTTGACTTTAGTAAGACCTGCCAGAGGTGAAGAGTGTTACCCTAGTTGGAAACTCCCTCAGGCAAGCCAGGCCCTAGTCTCTCAGCCACCACCCCTCCTGGGAATAGGAGTGCCTTTTGAATAGCATCTACAGACCAACCCGGACCAAGGAGCAATGCACAGGCAGGGTCATATCTGACCTCGCAGAGTTTAAGTGGCCACAACAGCTAACATTTTGCAGGTTTTACCACGTGCTTCTTGGATCAAGCAATTCATTTTTTCCCCACCAGCTTTGTGAGGCACCATTATTCATATTCGTGTTGGTGTTAGCATCTCACTTTATAGATGACGATGCAGGGAGATCGCCCAGGGGTGCCCAGCTCACAAATGTGGGGCAGAGCCTTAGGCAGGTAATCAATCTCACTCCTGCCACCAAGCTGCTCCTGGGAACAGGTCCGTTAAGGTATGTCCTCAGATGAGTGCCCTCCTGTGTTTGCTGTTCAGAGAAAGGTGACCACGTGACCACAGCAGATATCTCCAGACATCTCACAGCTGGTGAAGAGCTAGAGAGGCCCTTGGCAGAAAGACATGGGAAACAAAGGCTGGGTTAGCAGCCCCTTCTCTTCAGCTGGGTCCCAGGGCTTCTCATCAATCCTAGCAAGAATAGAACCCACCTCTGATTGGCCTCTTTTCTGAACAAGCATGAATGTGAAAGGTCCCTTCTTTCTTAGTCTCCTTTGTGCTGTTGTAATGGAACACTTAAGATGAATTAGTTTATCATTAGGAACTTACTGGCTTTATTCTACAATCTAGGAATTCCCAAAGTAAAGATGTGGTATCTGGTGAGGATCTTCTTGCTGCAACGAGAAGGCAAGGGAATTGCCAGAGGGGACTAAACTCAGCCTTTTATAATATCACCAAATTCTATATATAAGAATGGGATTGGGATGTAGCTCAGTGGCAAAACACTTTCCTAGCAAGTGCAATGTCCTGGGTTCCATCCCCAGTACCAAAAAAGAAAAGACAAATGGACATATACACTTAATAAATGGAATACTCATGGCCTGGTCTTTTTTTGTCAGTCATGGGGCTTGAACTCTGGGCTTGGGCGCTGTTCCTCAGCTCTTCAGCTCAAGGCGAGTGCTCTACCGCTTGAGCCACAGCACCACCTCCGGTTTTCTAGTGGTTTTATTGGAGATAAGAGTCTCACAGAGTTTCCTGCCTGGACTGGCTTTGAACCGTGGTCCTCAGATCTCAGCCTCCTGAGTAGCTAGGCTTACAGGCCTGAGCCACCAGCACTGGCTGGTCATTTTTTTTTTTAACAGTCTCAACCTTTAATACCATTACAATGCAGTTAAATTCTCAACAAGAGTTTTTAGTGGCAATGTTCAAACCATAGCCCCTTCTTAGCCTGTATTGCTGAGTCTCACCTATTAGATGGTCTGTACTTTCACTTAAGGCTGGTTTGGCCTGGCCTCTTCACCTGTGAAAGGATCCATCCCATGCATCCCAGGGGACCAGTCAGAGGCCGCAGGCACAGGAGAAAGATTGTTACAAGGTTTATTACCGGAGCCATATTTCCTCCGGAGAGGGAGCACATGGCGCCCTCCACTATATATAAGGTAGCAGCTGGGTCTGGGGATCGGAAGTGAGATAGGTGGGAGCTCAGGGGGGTCTGGATGGAGAGAGGGAGGGGCCAGCTCTATGGCGGGACTCCAGAGCTAGGAGGTACTCAGGTCTGGGTGGAGCTGAGGACCAAAGGTGGGCATAATGCTTACAACCTGACCCCTTCCAGAGTTGCTGATGAGTGAGAGTTACACTCTGTGCCCTCAAGCTCAGGGTCTGGTGTGGAAGAGAAGTTAGCTCTCAGATCGCGGTGATGAGGGAGGCGGCTGGGAGTCTCCCCACATGGATGTGGGGAAATGGAGAGGAGAGTGGGACTTGGGCAAGCTTTGTGACAGAGGGGACTGAGAGATCAGCCTAGAAACCGTGGCAGGAGAAGAAGGCGTCCCAGGCAGATTGCTTAGTCCCCAGAACATGAGGAGGTAGGGAGCACTTTGGGGTCAGGCTTGGTGAGCAGGAACAGGAAGCAGAAGGGCTAAAGCCAAGCCCGAGGAGCCTCGACTCCTATCAGGTAACCTGCAACGGGCAGCTCTGTTTTCCTGAGGCCACATGGGCTGTAGTGTCCATGTACAGGGCAGGTATGGAGAAAGGACAGGGGTAGGGCAAAGGGTAAACCCAGCCATGAGTCCACGAGAGAGATATGGAGGCAGCCAGGAGTGGATGGAAAGACCCAGGGTTTCTGGGGGCAGCACACATAGAACCAGTAAGACTGGGTAACTGCTGACCTATGGAAGGTGGAGTGGGAGGATCAAGTTCCCCTCCTGTCCACTGCCCGGGATTCTGCAGGATCCCATCTCAGCTCGGGGTGAGAGGTGACTTGGCCTCCACTTTGGCCTCTAATTGTACTGCAGGGAAGACACCCGCGATCGTTCAGCACTGGACAGATAGGCATGTGATTACTAGTAACCGGAGAACTTTCCTGTGGCAGCTGCTCCTGCCTGAAAAACAGGGTCTTTGATGAAGGAGCACCCACCAGTGCCCTATTGCCTGGGGTCTCCCAAGGGACCAGACTGCCAAGAAAGAATGGGCCTTCAGGCCATACAGCTGTGGCTCATGCCTGTCATCCTAACTACTCAGGAGACTGAGATCTGAGGATTGAGATCCAAAGCCCGCCCAGGCAGGAAAGTCCGTGAGACTCTCATCTCCAATAAACCACTCAGAAAACCGCAAGTGGTGCTATGGCTTAAGTGGTAGAGCACTCACTTTGAGCTGAAGAGCTAAGGGACAGCGCCCAGACTCAGAGTTCAAGCCCCATGACTGAAGGGGGTGGGAGGAAGAATAGGCCTTCTCCTTGTCCCTCCTGAGATTCTGCATGGGGCAGCTTGGCCAGTTGAGAGACAGTAGGCATAGTGGAGGGCCATACGCAATCAAGTGCTGTCTTTTCTGCTCTCCAGCCAACTTTGAAGTGTGTCTCAAGTGTCAGAACCAGGCCTGGGAGAACCTGGAGCTCCTGTTGGCCTTCCCTCGCCCTTTGGAGAAGCATGCTGGCTGAGGATGTTGGGAGCAAGTGCAGGCCAACCAGCAGAAGGAGGAATCCAAAGCAAGTTGCCCCATTAGACCACAGGGTGGGCAGCTGGCTGCTGTCTGGGGGCAGAGGCAGTCACCCTGACCATACCAGGTCAGCAGATGCAAAGGAGCTTAGAGCAGCCGTGGAGCCCAGACACCCAAGGCCTCAGCCCTGGGACAGGACAGGCCATAGACCAGAGGCTACTCCGTCCAAGGGACTTAGCTTCTTTCCACCCCCTCTCTCTGTACTGGGAATTAAACTCAGGACCTTGAACACCACAATCCTCAGATCTCAGCCTCCTGAGTAGCTAGGATTACAGGTGACTGGCTGGTGGCATGTGAGTCACCAGCTTTATTCTTCAAACTAATCTCAATCTGATACCACAGTGAGGCTGAATTTAAGAAAGAAAGGAATTGTTTTTGACCAAGCATAAAAGCACATTCTGGCTCATGTCTAGAGCTCCGCCTAGTTAGGAAGCAGAGATCTGAAGGATCACAGTTTGAGGCCAGCCCAGGCAAAAGGTTCAAGACCCCATCTAAATCAATAGACAGATACGGTGCTTGTATTTGTCATCCCAGCTATCTGTGTAAAGCCATGGCAGGAAAACTTAGGTCTGAGGTCAGCCTGGGCAAAATTATTGTCTGAAAAATGAGGCTATATGCATGTATGTGCATGTGTCTATGTCTGTGTCTGTGTATCTGGAAGTAAAGCACCTAACAAACCTAAGACCCTGAGTTCAAACCCTAGTCTTGCCCAAAAATGGCAGGGGGGGGGGGAGCCAGGCACTATGGCTTACCCCTGTAATCCTAGGTACTCAGGAGTCTGTGATATGAGGATTGCAGTTTAAAGCTAACTGGAGCAGGAAAGTCTGTGTGACTCTGTGGCTAAAATTAACCACCAAAAAGCCAGAAGTAGAGCTGTGGTTCATGTGGTAGAGTACTAGCCTTGAGCAAAAAGAAGTTCAGGGATAGCACCCAAACTCTGAGTTATGCCACAGAACTGGCACAAAAATAAGGGGGAGGAAAAAAAAATAAGGGGAAGAGGGGAGAGAGGAGCCAGATGCTCCTGTTGGAGCTACTCAGGAGGTTGAGATCTGAGGATCACGATTTGAAACCAGCCTCAGAAGAAAAAATCATAAGACTCTTATCTCCAATTAACTAGCACAAGCATCCAGAAGTGGAGGTGTGGCTCAAAGTGGTACAGCATAGCTTTGAGAGAAAAAGCCAAGTGAGAACATGAGGCTCTGAGTTCAAATCCCAGTACTGCAAAAAAAGCGGGGCAGAAGCAGGTGGTATTTTGTAGCTAACTATCTTCCTCTGCCTCTTGTTATAATTAGACTGAACTAGTCATTTTCATTTCTGGGTTAGTTTTCTCTACCATTCCAAGTTCCCTGCACCAGTCGTGAGAACTAGAATTCAGTTGAAGGAAGGAAGTGCCCAGACACTGATGTAATAGGGCTTGTATATCGATTGCTTGTTTCCTGAGAACAAGGAGGCAAGGGTCTTGACCTCTCTGAGCCTCTGAGGTGAGATTCCGCATGTCAGTATTGAAGTTATGTAGCTTTGGTGTTGCTGACATCTTAGGTTTGCCTACAGTCCCTCTCCAAGTCCCTGTGGCACTCTGTGGTTTCCACAGGACACCTGAACTGTCAGAGAGATGGAACCATCCGTTCTTTCTCAGGTTCGGGGCTCAGGGAACCTTGACACAGGCTCTTAGCACCAACGCTTCTGTGAGCGCAAGGTTTGACAGCGAAGTCCTGTCTCTACGGTGCTGAATGTGATCTGAGGGGCTCCCTGGCAACCCAGAGTAGAGTGATGCCAGACTTCACGCTTCCCCACGCACAGCTGCAGAACCTAGTGCAGGCAGCAGGCATGAGGCAAAGACGACCCCCCCCCGCACATAGCCAGACCTGAATTCTCACCCACCATCGAGGTCACTTGTGTGCTCAAATGCATAATAACACAGACTGGTTGGTTTGGGCCACTGTCATGGTGGTTTTAGGCCAGAGCTAGGGTTAAGGAGTTGTGGTGACAATAGAAAGTAAGGAGGCAGAAATATCAAATATCATTTGAAGGGAATGAAAGCGATGCCAACAGCTAATAGTTTGGCTCAGCAAGGAGCCACAGGAAAGGGAGAAGTGGTGATTGACTTGGGTGGGACAAGGTCGCGCACAGGTGGGAGGGCCCACTGGGAAAGAGACGCCAGGAGGACTTGGGGAGGGAGTTGTAGTCATGGTTACCTGCAGGGCTTTCCTTCCCTCTACTGACTGCTCCACTCTGCTTCTCTGCTCCGCAGGCCCCTCCACTCAGCGTCAGGTGCAGAATGGCCCCTCTCCTGAGGAGATGGACATGCAGAGAAGGTAACCCACAGCCGCCAGCCCGATACCTCCTCCATAGTGCTGGGGAGGACACACTCAGGGCAGGGGCAACAGGCCAGACCAGAAACGAGGGAGAGCTTTACTACAGGCAGCCTTTCCTGGATATGGAGTCCCAGAGGGCCGTGGAGGTCCTGGTGTTTTATAGTGAGCACCCTTACCTCCAGAATATAGCCCTTATGCTGAGACTGACAATGTGCATGTGCTGGACAGTCACCATTTAATTTAACTTTCCCAAGTGCCAGAGGAGGTAGTTATGACCTAGAGGGCATAGCCTGCGGGAGACAGCTCCCTGGGCTGTGATCCTTCCCCTCCGGGAAGGGAGCACTGTGCTATGTCCAGAGATCACACCAGAGGTCTGGAGCATCCTCCCCAAGGAAATACCCCCAAACCCAGGTCTGCCATCTCTATGCCTGGTGATCTGCTTCTAACAGCCTGTGCCTCAGATCTGAGAGCGCTTGTTGAGGGAAGTGAGGCCCAGCCCAGGCTGTATACACCCTACTCCAAGTGTGTGGGCAAGTGCCATTCCAGCGCTGAACAGCAGGGAGTTGGTGCCTGCCACCCATCAACTGGTGTGAGATTTAACACATTCTCTTCCTTGGCCTCTCCCAGATGCCTTCGGGTGATGGATCCCTAAGCCTTCTGTCTCTGACATGCTGTGTCATTATCCTGGGCAAGCCATTGCTCCTTACCCTGTTACCTCCTTTGAAGATGTTGTTAACCTTGCTCTGCCTGAGGTATTAGATGAACATGTGCTTCCTAGTGTGCTTCTGTCAATTCACAGGTGTTCACTGATCTGCCCTCAGAACTGTAGCACTTTGCAACTTAGGAAGATCTTTGTGTGCTTTTGTATTATTTCAATCCTCACAGTAACCATTAGTGGTTGTTATTACTGTTAGCTTTTCCCAGATAGGCTAGCTGAGGCTCAGAATGGAAATGGCTCACCTCCTGACAATAGGAGGCCGAAGCAGAATGTAGCCTGAGCACAAGAAGGCCAACAGCCAAGTCTGACTTCAGTTTCAAGCTCCTGACAGGTCCCAGGAAGCCTTTACCCAGAAGAAGGCAAGGAGAGGCAAAAATGTAGAGACTTACTGCTGTTATATAGGTCCTTCCATTAAACTGCCCTATTTTGAACCCAAGGTGGGCTGCAAAGAACATGCGCCAGACCAGAGCGCCCCCTGGTGGTCATACTTTGAAGTACGGAAGCCCTCAGTGCCACAGTTCGTTTTCCGGGAGAGAGGTATAGCTCATAGTGCACACAGTCATAACTTCAGAAGAGTTTTTTGTTTTTGTTTTCGTTTTTGTTTTTTTTGCAGTTCTACAGATAGAACCAACACCCTATACATGCTAGACAAGCACTCTGCCACTACACTGCATCCCCAGTCTAAGACCTGATTTTTCCAAGGTCTTCATTTTACTGTGGATTCCTGAGTGATCCATGGAGGAAGTTGGAATTCAGGCAGTTTGGATGTAGAAGCTGATGCGGATGCTGGTGGGAGCGCTTCACATACCCACATACTACCTGCAGCCCGTGGTACTCACTTTATACCCAGGCCTCCGAGGCTTGTCTCTGATCATGAAGCCATGAATCTCAGAGAAGTGACTAAAAAGCTCCTTTCCTAGATGAGATTCATGTATTTCTATTTCAGAAAACACTGACTGAGCACCTATTGCACACCAGAGACCCAGAACTCACTTCAGTCCATGGCCAACGCACAGACACAGCCTGTTTTCAACAGTGCCGGCCTGAGAACACTCAACCCTGGGTTTCAGTAGCACACAGGTGGAGTTTGCAGCCCTGCTATCATTCCTAGGTGATACCAGAAGGCCTCTGCTTTCTACCATTCACCACTGCACTCAGAGGATATCCATAGGGATCACTGTCCTTACTCATTCAGCATCTGAGAGCACCCAAGGCCATTAGAGTACTAGGATATTGGTCCCATTGAGATGCACGTGACATTGTACAGCAGAACCAAAGAGGTCTGTCCTGCAGTGGGTGTGCAGTAGAAATGATATGGTGTGTGGCCTTCTCCTGACAAGCAATAGTCCCTAAGAATTGTCTCACAGAGGTCAGCCAGGTACACTAAGAACAGACCTTCCTGGGGCCAGAAATGGCTAGGGATCTGTGGCCTAAAGGAAAAGCCTGATCAGTCTCAGTCCAGTGAATGAAATCAAGTCAGTCAGAAGTTCACCCCCACTGTGCAGCCTTTTGCTAGTGTACCAGAGCTCAGGAGACGGCTAGCCCTTCCCCATTTGGGCACTTGAGCCCAGCGTGTCCCCTCTTTTACGTGGAGGCAGCCACTGCAGTGGGAAGGACTGAGAAATCAACTCTGTAAGTTGAGTTCACTGGTCCAGATGGCCTAGAGCGTGTTATGCTGGACACAGACAGATTAGGCCATCCTCTGTGCTTGCTTTTCAGACAAGTGATGGAGCAGCAGCAGCACCGCCAAGAGTCTCTGGAGAGAAGAACCTCAGCCACAGGTGAGAGCTCTTCTGAGCCGCACTCCCCACCCATTTCCACACAGCCCCTCGGTTGGGACCCAAGGCACAGTAGGCCCTCTGAGCTGATCACATCCAGTGACCATCCCTCAGGAATGGATCAGGGAGGAAGACATAGGCACAGACGGGCTTCTGCTCAGCCATCTGGGCCTCCCATCACTCCTTCCCCAAGAGGACACGTCTAATCTCCTGTGTGTCAGGCACCATGCAGAGGGCTGAGACCCACCAGAGACAGGGCAGGCATGAGTCCCTGCTCCCAGGGAGCCCACTATCCAGCCAAGAAGACATACATCCTAACACAAAAGGCAGGCTGTGGCCACGGTAAGTGCAGAGGGCTGGGTCAAAGACCACTGCCCAGGCCAGTGGTCTCCAGGCTTCGACCTTGAATGCCTGAGGAGCTAAACACACCAGAAAATGGCATTGGCCACTCATTGATAGGCATAGAAATTGCTTATTGCCAAGTGCTTTTACATCCCTGTCTTGTTTAATTTGTTCAGATGTAGTCTCTGAAGTAAGCAGGTAAACAGTGTCTAGTTTTACTGATATGAAAACAGCCTTGCTGGTCTCTGCCACGCACTCCTGGTGCACTTCTAAGTCATGCCCCGTCCAGGCCTTTCCGTTGCTCCTCAATACTGCTCTAGTGCAGCTGCTGCCTGCCCTGGACTCCCTTCTGCTTCCGCTGTGGCGAGGGGCTTCTCTTTTCTAAGCCCAGTTGCTCACCCTTGCTTCTCCTTCCTAGCCTGATGCCTAACTTCAAGGAGGGGAAATTCTCTGAAGAGCTTTCAGCTGAGTGGAGCCCTGCTTCACAGGCAGTGCAGCCCCTGAGCCTGCTCCTGGTGGCACTTGTCAGTTTGCCACAGCCCTATCTGTATCAGTCCGTATGACTTGCTGACTTTCCCCACTCATCTTTGCTCACTATGAGCACAAAGCTGTGGCTGTTCCTCCAGTGCCTAGCGCACAGGCCGGGCAGCATGGAGGCTCCTGCCCTGTAAGGTGGAGGGTGGATACATGGAGCATAATGGGCTCAGCACGGACCCCTGCCCCCCAGCACATCTTGGGAAGTGACTTCTGTCGACTCTAGTATAGTACAAAGTACTTAGAAGTAACTCTCTCCCACTGGAGAAGCCTTGCTGGAGCGAGAGTAAATTCACTGAGCTCAAGGAATGTTAAACACTTGTGTGACGCTGAGTTCTTCTGGGCCCCAGATGCTAAACAGACCAGAGCAGGGAATAATTGTATCAGCACCAAGTTCATTCCATGGAGGCTTCCTGGAGAAAGCAGACCTTGACTGAACCTCATTGTTTGCAGTCCAGATGCCCTCTGTCCTTGTTCCCAGGGACCGGAGGGAGACCAGCAGGCTGGGCAGCTGAAAACCCCTTCCCCAATTGTGTTTCAGGGCCCATTCTCCCACCGGGACATCCCTCATCTGCGTCCGGCGCCCCACTCTCCTGTAGTGGGCCTCCACCCCCACCCCCACCCCCAGTCCCACCTCCACCCACAGGGGCCACTCCCCCCCCACCGCCGCCCCTGCCAGCTGGAGGAGCCCAGGGGGCCAGCCACGACGAGGGTTCTGCATCAGGACTGGCTGCCGCCCTGGCCGGGGCCAAGCTGAGGAGGGTACAGCGGGTAAGAGACCGGGCTCCGTGAGCAGGCCACTCCCTGGCTCACCTGCAGAACTTCTGTGCCAGGCCATCAGATGCCATCTTTGAGATGCCAGGCACCAGCCTGCCCCAGCTCTAGCTGACCTACAACTTGCACTAAAAGGTCTGTGGGCAGGGCTTCGTAAACGCTAAGTTGCCATAGTTACATTAAACTGTTCCTGTCCTCGCCTTTGCCTTCAGAACTGGAGTGCACGAATCTTCCTCTGTCGGCGAGGAAACCGAGGCACAGGGAGTTTAAATGACCTGTTCCGGTGATGCAGTTTATGAACTGCAATTTGGACTCAAGCTCCATATCTTCCAAGTTCTTGGCTTTCCACTGCTCCTTATCACTCAGTTATCTCCTAGAAACCACCCCAGCCTCCCTCCCACCCCTCCAGGCCTTCCTTCCCCATGTGTGTGCTCGATGTGGATCATAGGTCTAAAGTTCAGTCCCCTTCCACAGAGCTGTGCCTTCCCCCTCTCCTCATGTTACAGCTGGTACTGGCAAGGGCACTGGCTCAAGCCTGTAGCCCCAGGAATGTTGCCTGTGTCCTGGGTTGGGGAAGTCGACTAGATACCTCACCTTGAGGTGGCATTATTGCTGTGAGAGTCATTGGACCACGTCTTGTTTCTCCTGGGCGAGGGGCTGCTATGTCTCCACACCAGCGTCTGAGACATGCTTCCTTTATCCTCAGCCAGAAGATGCATCCGGAGGCTCCAGTCCTAGCGGGACCTCAAAGTCTGATGCCAACCGGGCAAGCAGCGGGGGCGGCGGCGGAGGCCTCATGGAGGAGATGAACAAACTGCTGGCCAAGAGGTGGGTCCTGTGTCTGCAGTCTGAGGAGCGCAGGGGGCGTCACCCGCCGCGGGCAGCTGCTCTCCCTTGGCGTCCCGTGCAGTGACCCTGATTCACCAGGTTCAGACAAGCAAGCCAAATAGTATCTTCAGTTTTTCCCACTCAAGGAGTTCATCTGAGACCTGAAGCTAGACTTCTGAACTCTAAACTTCTCTTCCTTTTAGTGTTCCAAGATTTCATGTAGCCTTTGCTGCGTGCCAGGCCTGTCCTGAGTAGGGCTAGATCTGGAGATCATTCCAGAGATACACTGGGGGGGGGTAGGTGGCAGAAGGAAAGGCCTGCATTTAGGATCCCCCGTGCAGATGTGTCACCCAGCTTTCTGCGGCTGGTGGACGAAGGTGCTCACCTCCTCCTGCTCACTGTGGAGGGTGCCGGGGAGGAGTAGTGAAATGTCAAGAGCCCAGGCGCCGCTCTGAAGACATGAGGCATGAACACTTTGCTTTGTGTCATCGTTGGCTCTGAGCCTGCTGGGACATCCACTCTTCCAGCCACCCCAGGTGTGGCTCCAGCCTGCCCATGCCCATCGGCCTGACACTATGGCGCTTTTGTTTCCATGGAGGAAACCTGAGCAGGTGGCAGACGGTGCAGTTCTTCAAGGGGATGCAAAGCTTGGGTTATGCTCTAAGTGTGGCCTGACACCAGGAATGTGCTAACCCAGAGCGACGAAGGCTGTTGGCGAGCCAGGCACCAGAGGGCCAGGAGCAGGCCTTCACCAGATTGCGCGCTGTTGTCTGAATAAGCACGTGGCATGGATGCAGTGATGGGGGCCTGTGTCCTCGGCCCCTGCTGCCTTCTCAGTCCCCTGGCATTCCCGGCCACCTCCCAGGCTGGCCAGTTTGAGTGACATCTCTGTGCCTTGAGTTCCATCTAGTGAAACACGGGAGGGTCTGTGGGGCTGAAGTGAGGAGACAGAGGCCTACGGGCACAGATAGCTCGGCTGGGGCTTTGTGCAGGGCAGCCTGGGCCCCTGCTGGCAGTGAGGAGATCCCCAGCACCCGCCTCTTCCAAAACCCCCGCTGGGTCTGGACAGACAAAGTGCCAAGACATCAATAACCTTCACAAGGCAGTGCGTTGAGTCCTGTGAGCTGTACCCAAGTGGGGCTACTTCCGTTACTCCTGGAAGAATGGAGGCTAAGGCCGAGGGAGAGTCCTTCAGGCAGAACAGCAGAGGGGGAGAGCTGTGCTCAGGCACCTGGGAAGGCGGAGAAGCCACTGTCCTAAGGACGGGACAGGGAAGAGGCGGACCGAGCTAAAGCTGCAAGGGCCTCATAGAAGGGTAGGAGGGTGGGGACTGTGAGTCAAGTGGCACAGTACCTGTCTAGCGAGTATAAGGCCTTGAGTTCCAACCCCAGTACTACCAAAACATACACACTGTGAACACCTTCCCTGAGGGACAGGGTGGGTCCGACACAGAGGCAGACAGGAGCTGATTTATGTCTTTTTTCCTCCCTGTGTTTAGGAGAAAAGCAGCCTCCCAGACAGATAAGCCTGCTGACAGAAAGGAAGATGAGAGCCAAACGGTAGGCACTTCCTCACTGCCCACTCCTGGGGCTGCTCCCAGAGTAAGCAAAGCTGCCGGCTAGGCCTTCGGGGTACTGGCGTGTATCTTGTTTGGACACGCATGGTGGCACTTCACTGCTTTGTAGGAGGGGCACACACACAGCATTCTGTATACCAGACGGTGCCCCATCCTTGAAGCTGCAGCCCTGAGGACATGGAGGCCAGGTAGTAAGGCCAAAACCACCCAGAAGTTCTGAGAGGAGCCCAGAACCCTCAGGAACAAAGGAGTCTACCTCCCCTGTGTCCCAGGGTGCTCAGACACACTGTGTCTCAGCAAGGGATTGGGGGTCGGAGTACCTGCTATAGAGGAATTATAGTGGCAGCTGGAGTGGGTTTATTTCCCTATTATTTCTGACCCTAAAGACGCCTCGTGAGTCCACTGAGCCCAGCAGAAGCTGATGGTGAGTTGTGGTGGAGTATTCTGGAACCCCAGGCTCTTGTCATTGGTGGGCATCATGGAGGCTAGCATGCTAGCACAGCGTCCACATCCACTTGCATTCGGGGCAGTCAGTTTTCTTTGCTCTGGGTTAACTCTATAGTAAGCACTAGTCTCAGCTTCAAACGCACCTCAGTGGCAGAATGAGAGAGAACACAGCAGCCAGGAGCGGGTATATACTTCCTGCCTCATCCTCTCCATCCAGCCACGCACGCCCCACACTGTGCCACGTGCAGCTGTGCTGGGCCTGACCACTGCGCTTCCCCCTGCCTCTGCCAACCAGCTTCGCTCAGCCTGCATTTCTACAGGAACCCTGATCCCAGACACAGCCTCCCCGATCCCAAAGCTGGGGAGAGCCCTTCATGCGGCCTGGCTCTTCTCCCAGGGTGCTTCTGAGCCCTGCACACGGGCAAGATGCCAGGCAGACTCCATCTCCTGCCAGACCACAGGCCAGGGAGCCACGTTGGACCTCCTCACTGGGCCACCATGCCTGGCACCCACTATGAAGTTTGGCCCTCAATAACTTGCCACCTGTTTATGGAAGGCCAACATCCCCTGAGGCAGGGCTGCAGGTAGTAGCAGACAGCCACATTCCCTCAGACATTGCCTCCCTTAGATTGGTGCTGGCTTCTCATAGGTCGCTGCTGGTGCATTGTGGCCCCAGCTTCTCAAGCCACAACCAAGGGATTCTGAAGCCTTCAACCCTAAGATGGAGCTTTTTCCCTCACATTCCATCGTTTCCTCCCCTTTTTTCTTTTGCCCACCTCCTCCCCCATCTTACTTGTTTTGTTCAGGTGTTTGTTGTTCAAGCAGAGTCTGATATGCAGGAGGATTGCCCTTCTCAAGACTGATCCTTATGCATCAGCCTCTCTAGTAGCTGGCATTATAGGCATACTGCCACCACAGCCAGCTGCCTGCATCCCTGTAAGCCTTCTTGCCTCTACAATGCAAGGTTTCCTGCAGAAGCTCCACGCAAGGTTAAAGTGGAAAGACACATAGGTGGCCAGCTTATTTTTTTTTCACTTTAAGTATTTTCCAAATTCTCTTCAGTGGATTATAGTTAATGAAGAAAAAAAGAGTATTATATAAAAGAAGATAGGAGCCCTGAAATTAGAGTCATGTGACAGACAGGTACTCTGCCACTTGCTGGCTGATGGCCAATTACATAACCACTCCAAGGACCAATTCTACCCCAATGGAAATGCTAGCCCAGGGGGTAGGAAGGTGGCTTAGTGGTAGATTGCTTGCCTAGCACACATGAAACCGTGGGCTCGATTTCTTAGTGAACAGAAAAAGCTGGAGGTGGTGCCATGGCTCAAGTGGTAGAGTGGTAGCCTTGAGCAAAAAAGGCTCAGGAACAGTGCCCAGGCCCTGAGTTCAAGCCCCAGACTGGAAAAAAAAAAAAAAAAAAGGCCAGCCCAGGGCTCCCTAGGTCCCCAGGTTGCATGGCTGATCGGAGGGTGTGCAAAGCCTCTTCCCCTGTAAGGGGTCTGGGCTTAGGGCTGAGGCTGCAAGGAAGCTCTGCTGTCCTCCGGCAGCCTCTGCCTGTGGAAGCGCTCTCTACAGCGCAATGAACTCAGCCAGATTTGGGGGTTTTGTTCTTTGATGATGAGTATTCTCTTACTAGTTATGAAAGTGAGACCCTAAGCAGCCTTCCTGAGCAGACTAATACAAGAACCCTTTTTCCTGTTTTAGGAAGAGCCTAACACCTCCCCATCCCCGGGGACCCGAGCCTCCAGCCAGCCACCCAACTCCTCAGGTAAGAAGTGCGTGGCCCATTGAGACCTGAGGTCAGAAAAGCAGGACAGAGGGACTCTTAGGGAAAGCTCACTTTACACACGTGACTAAGAGGGCCAGGCCCCAGAAGCCCAGCTCCAGAAAGTGCCTGTGCCTCTCCCAGGAGACCAAACTGCCAGCCAAGAGCTGAGCAGAAGCCCAAGAAGTGCCCAAACAACTGGCTGTCAGACCAGCCCTGTCCCCAGGACCCTTGGTCTACCCAAAGGAAGCCACCTGCCACACAGAACCCAACCATGGTGGAGGTTACCACTAAGGCTTGGGTTTGTGTGGGTCTGTTTGCTATGATGTGTCTGTTTTGTCCATTGTGGGGCTTGAACTCTGGACTTGGTTGCTGTCCCTGAGCTCTTCACCTCAAGGCCAGCGCTCTACTACTTGAGCCACAGTGGTTTTCTGGAGTCTCATGGATTTTTCCTGACCGGGCTGGCTTTGAACCGCCTCCTGAGTAGCCAGGATCACAGACATGAGCCTCCGGCATCCAGCTTATGATGTATTTTTTTTTTCTGCAGTACTGGGGCTCAAACCCAGAGCCGCATGATAGGCAAGCACCCTCCCACTAAGCACACCCCTGTCTAATGTCAGGATTCATATCTCCAATGTAATGCCAACTTAATCAGGTGTTAGTCAATCTTGGTCCAACATAAACAGCCCCCACCCCTGCCCTGGTCATTCCAGTTAGCTGCAGCAGAGGGGATATGGTTAGACAGTGATGAGGTTTAGTAGTGGGAGAAGACCTAGGAACTGGTTGTTGGATGAGCACATGTTCAGTGTCTGCTGTGCCAGGCCGGTGTTGGTGAGCACGGTAAGAGAGGCCAGAGGAGGGGTCAGTTTATCCCATATGGGCGGTCAGGCTCCTGCCCGCCTACCACAGGGTCATGGCGCATGCCTACTCGTGTACAAATTGTCAGACAGCGTGTACAGGTGTCCATGTCCTTCCCTTCGAGGATTCTGCCTGAGGTGTCGACTTATCAGTACCTGTCTATTCTTGGCTGGTGTCATTTCCCTCCCTTGCTTAGTTCTGTAGCCCATAGTTCAAGCCTCACAACTGACCAAAAAATAAATGAAAGAAAGAGAAGGAAGGAAAAAGAAAAGATCCCTGAAATCTGAACCCTTTCTAGTCCTAATCATTTCAGATCCAAGACACCCACCCTAAACCTCTTAACCTGTGTCAGTTGTACAATCCCAGTGGATCTGGCTACAGCAAAGCAGGTGGAATACAGACTGAGTCTTGCAGGGGTAGGGGGAAACCCACTCACCCCGAGACTGGAGTCACTGAGTCCATGGACTGTCCTCTGTGGAGAGCCTAGCTAGCCATGGGTAGAGAACGTGAAACCCCATCTCAAGTCAAGGGAATTAGAACTGAAGATGGGGTCACTATGTGCCCTTGGGCCAGGGGAGCCAGATTGCAGCTCTACTCTGAGCTCATCACCCTCAAAATAGGCAGGCGCCTTCATGGGGTGGGTTTGGGATGGCCCTGCATCCTCAGCTCTGTGGCTTTTCATGCACGAAATGAATCAACAGAGGCTGGCCGGAAACCCTGGGAGCGGAGCAGCTCGGTGGAGAAGCCTGTGTCCTCACTGCTGTCCAGGTGAGCTGCACTGCAGAGAGACGACCTGGTGGGCAGAGGCGGGCACCAGTGCACAGGTTCACATGTCTGTTTCGTTCCATTGCCCTAGAACCCCGTCAGTGGCAAAGAGCCCCGAAGCTAAGAGTCCCCTTCAGTCGCAGCCTTACTCTAGGTACCGAACAACCCTCCTGCCCACGTATCCCCAGGCTCCGGATCCTCCTCTGTTCCCCATCCTTGACTAACACCACCCCAGCCCAATCTCACGCCCTGGCATTAACAGCTTGCTTTGGGAAGGGAGGCCTGCTCTCAAAGCAGGGATGGTACGGTGGAGCTGGAGGGACTTGGTGGTTGAGCGGGCTTCTCCTTCCCCCCTGTGAAGGGGAGGCTGAGGACTAGGAGAGAGATGGCTTCCAAGGGAGGCACAGAATTGGTGTCACAAGGGAAGTGATTGAGCTGGCCGTAGACAGCTATGTGGACTGCTGGCACTGAGGGACTTACTAGCCACAGCTGCCGCCCTCGGCCCTCACCCCTGCGGCCTGGTCCTGGTCCTCTTCCTCTGCCTGCAGCATACCCAGCCGGTCTCCCCACCAGTACTTTGACCATGCTTCCCAAACCAAAAGCTTGCGGGACAGCAGGATAGAACATTTCAATAAGCTCTCCCCAAAAGTCAGAGCTGAACTGCCCCCACAGTAACCTAAGACAAGTCTGCCACAATTGAAGGGATCCAGAGCCCACCTAGGAGTGTCTCCACTTCCCACCAAAAATTTTAAAAAGTGGGCTGGGATGTAGCTCAGTGGCAAAGCGCTTGCCTAGCAAGTGCAACGTCCTGGGTTCAATCCCCAGTACCAAAAAAGAAAAGACAAAAAAAATACAGTTAAAAAAAAATTTTTTTAAAGTAACTCTAATCAGGTGCTAGCGGCTCATGCCTGTGATCATAGCTACTCAGGAGGCTGAGATCTGAGGATCATGGTTTGAAAACTGGACAGGAAAATCCGTGATATTCTTACCTCCAGTTAACCACCTGAAAACCAGAAGTGGAGCTGTGGCTCAAAGTGGTAGAGCACTAGCCTTGAGCAAAATAGCTCAGGGACAGTGCCCAGGCCCTGAGTTCAAGTTCCATGACTGACAAAGAAAAAAACAGCTCTTGTCCCAGAGCAGGTAGTGTAGACAGTCTCGCAAAGTGAAGCAAGGTGATTACCAGGCCTGGCTATAGTTGAAGTAGGTGGACAGGGAGTGGTGTCCATGGTCAGCCAGGGGCAGCAGGAACTCCTCGGCGGCTCTGGAGAAGGCAGAGGGCTAGATGTCGTGGCCATTCATGGGGGCTTGAAGGAAGGGTCTGGATGCAGGTGGAGCTTGCTCTGTGGGGACTTGGGGGACAGCCTCCAAGCCTAAGGGATAGCAGTGATTATGCCGAGCCATCACCATCCTGGCATGCTCAGAGAGAAGCCAGTGTGGCTGCAGCTTGCCCAGGAAGCTTGAGTACTCCAGAGCTCACTATGGCTCTCAGAGGGAAGTGTCAGGGTCACCTAGAGGCCAGCCCACAGTCTCCAGGACGGCTGTCCTTGCCTGCTACTACACACGACACACACGGGGTTGCTGTGCTCCAGCGCCCCTCCCTCCATGGGAACATTGTCGACTGTTCCCACTTGGAACAACATCACCAAGATCGCCGGCTCAGAGGGGCCACCCCTGTGCCAGACAACGAGTGCTCATCCCGGGGGGGCTCTCAGGTTCATGGGAGAGCTGGCCAGGTTTCCCTGCGGGTATGCTGACCCAGAGCCTGCAACCTGCAGAGAAGGCCTTGGCCTCACCAGATCCAGAACTGCTCAGGATGCGCCTGGCATCCTAAGTCATCGGGAGGGTCAAGGGCACTTTGTTTCTCATCCACACTCCTCAGCTACTGCTTTACCAGCCAGTCCTAATCTGGGTGTTGACCCTCAGCAGCCAGGTGGGCCCGCCCACTCCTCCTGACTCAGGCTGTATTTGTTTCCTGGCACCAAGGAGTTCAGCAGCTGTTCTCCTGATGGTGTTCTGAAAGACCAAGTAGTTAGACAAGTATTGGGCTAAGATTTTCCAGGGAGGTTGAAATTCAAGTCAGTTGACCTTAGTTCCCAACCTTTTACAGAAATGGGACTGGGAGAGAGTGAGGGAACAGAAGACACTGTACAAAAGGAAATGTGCTCATTACCTGACTCATGTAATTATGATCCCTCTGTATATCACCTTTATGATAACAATAAAGTAAATAATAATCACAACAATAATGAAAAAAGAACTTGGCCAGGTTCCCCCATCTCTTATAGGCTCTACTTCCCCCCCCGACCCTCCCCCACCAAAAAAAACCTGCCTCAAATGAGCAAACACGAGTCCCAGGACCTGTACTGGGGAGAGAGCTACAGGCTCTGCAGCCACCCCAGCGGAGCTGCTGCAAGGCCGGCTGAGCCTCATGCTGTCCGTAGTGCCACAGTTTTCAGCCAGGAACACAAACCCCATGCTGAGGAAGCTTCTGGTACAGGCTCCCTTCAGGGAGGCAGTAGGAGCTCAGGGGGCTGCCTTCTCTGCCCTCAAGTCCGAAGACAACACCTTGCCAGCCTCCACTTCTTGACTCTTGGGCTGGGAAATATGGTCACAGTATCCACAGAGAAGGCACCTGCATCCATCAGGCACCTTGCAGTGGCCCAGGAAGGCCCAGGGAGCGGCAGCCCGCAGCCCTGCTGCCCTCCCCACGCTGCCTTTCCTCTCCTAGGGTGAAGCCTGCTGGGAGTGTGAATGACGTGGCCCTGGATGCCTTCGACCTGGACCGGATGAAACAGGTGAGTGCCCCTCCCTTGGTCACGAGCATCTGTGGTCAGTGTACCCGGTGGGCTGAATTGGGCAGCACATGCTTGGCAGGCAGACAGTGGTGGGAAGGCTGGACACACGTCCATTGTTGCACCAGCCACTGCCATTGCCAGAACAAAGGTGACTCTGCCTTTCTGAGGTGTCCACGCTTGCCCTTGCCCCTCCCCGTGGGCAGCCTTGGTCTTAGAGTGGACTTGGGTGACAGCAAAAGCAGGGTTTCCAGGGAGGTGGGGGGCTGGGTGGGAGGTTCCTCCAGACATCTCTCCTGTGGGCGCTGTCCCCCCAACCCCCACTGCCCATCTCCCGAGGCCCCTCCAGTCATCCCCCATGGTCCTCCTGCCTCATCACCAGATCCTCTGCCCCGCAGGAGATCCTGGAGGAGGTAGTTCGTGAGCTGCACAAGGTGAAGGAGGAGATCATTGATGGTGAGTGGGCCTCGCTGGCCTGGGCCGCCACCAGCAGGGCTTCAGGACAGGGAGGCTCACCAGAGTGGCACCTGCCAAGCCATGCACAGTGTGATCCAAGGCCACACAACACCCAAAGAACTGTGTTTCCCCGCCCTCCCTAATCACTATGGAAACAGGTGCCCAAGAGCCAGATGACTTGGCTAAGAACACTGTGGCTCCCTGGGGATGCGCTCTGGCCTGAGGTCCTGCCCGCTGCCAGGAGGGGAGTCAGTGGCTGTCTTCTGAGTTTCTGCTCCTTTGTTGTCTGTTGGGTCCCCTTGCCTTTGTCATCGGCCACACCCAATGTGGCCTCGGAGCTCTGGCAGGACTCCCTCCCGTCTTCCCCTGAGCAGCAGGCTCACAGCCCACGTGGCCCTGTGCTGGAGAGGGGCGCAGTGCTTCCCCCACAAAGGAGCCTCTGGCTCCAAAGAGCAGGCTGGGGCCCGCACATCCTATCAGTCCTTCCAGACCCAGCAGCCTCAGGTCACAGCTCAGATCTGCAGCCAGAGGAAAGGGAAGGTTTGGGCTCAGCAGGCACCAGCCATGGTCGCCCCTCCCCCACAGGGGACAGGATGAAGCCTCACCCATGGCTGACTCCAGAGGGAGAGGGCCCCCAGGGGGTGGGCTGGGAGCCAGTTCCCCGGGCTCCTCCCCCCTCCCCCCCCCCCCGTTTGGCTACACCATTGCCAGCCAGAGCACCACGTCCCTGTCTATCAGTTGGGGCTGCAGTCAGGGCAGGAGATGGGGCATTAATGAAGAAGGAGGGGGAGCCAGAGGGAGCCACAAGGGCAGATGCTGGGGCTTTACCTGGAGTAACCCAGCCTAGGAGTGGTTCCCTTCCAGCCCTCTGGGCCGGGTCTAAGTCAGAACCCAGTTCAGGCCAGAGGCAGGGCTGCCTGGCCAGATGGCTCAGCAGAAGCCAGCTAGGGAGGAAAGCGGGCAGTGGGAGCCATAGGTCCCTGGCCTGTCAGCACCTGTGGGCCCTAGGAGCCTGCCTGCCACAGCCCAGAGTGCTGGGGGAGCTGGCTGTGCCTGTGCCCCAAACACCCCCTCCTAATAGCGGCCACCCTCCCCCCGCCTTCCTGCTGGCTCCAGCCTCTGGAGGACTGTCCTCGGGAGGCCAAGCCAACATTGAAGGGGACAAGGGGGCTGGGGAATATGGAGACAGTGGCAGGGGTGGGAGGGAGGATAGGGGTGGAAGTGGGCAGGAGAAGGAGTTGTTCAGGGAGAGGCTGGGAGAGAACAGGAAAGTGTTGGAGAGAAAGCCCTGCCCTTCTACAGGCTCTGTGCCACTGCACGGCAGAGCCCAGCCTCCACTGCGCTGGAGAAGGGTTCGAGGGACTCCAGGCAGATCTAGATGCCTCCCTAAGCCTGGCTAGCGCCTCCCCTGACAGGGACTCCGGCACAAACTGCCCGTGCAACCCACAAGGACGGTATGTGCCAGGCTGCTGTTCTACTGGGCCTTGAGCCTGTGCCCTGAGTCTCTCACACTCACACACACACTGCAGCCTGGGTTGGGGGCTTCTGGGAGCCTAAGCTGGGGAGGACAGTCGTCAGGCAGGTTGGCAGCAGGCTCAGGATGAGGGGGGCAGGTCGCCGCTGCACCTGAGTGCCCTCTCCCGTCCTGCCCACAGCCATCAGGCAGGAGCTGAGTGGGATCAGCACCACCTAAGCGGCCACCAGCCATGGAGGACAGCGAGGCTCCCCGTGGCCACGGGCCTCCGCACACATCGGAAGCTGGCACTCAAGCTGGGATGTGCTTCGTTTAAGAATCTCAGCCTGTGATACAATAGCAAAATGAGGAACAGAGTTCAACTCCTGGATTTTTTTAGCTTCTACCTGACACAGAACACCAGGTCTATTCTTTTTTGTATTTTATATTTGCTTATTTAAGTGTACATTTTTTTCGGTTTATAGAGAGGACACCCCGTCACCTGCTTCATTAGATGGTTTCCAAGTTTTTTGCTAGGTGACACTGTTGGCCCCTGAGCTGGCAGTGAGCCGCCGGCACGGCGTGGCCTTCCCACGCAGCTCTGCCCCCGGCAGTCGTGTTAACAGTCTGTCCACACAGTGCGTGTTCTGTCCACACAGTAATAAACTGTTTACTGTCCACACGCGCGGGTCCTGCCTCTGGCTCTCTCTTTGTCTTGCTGGTTCCTGGATGCCCTGTGAGCATCCGCAGGGAATTCCCCATGGTCCCAGGTGACCTCCTGCAGTCACAGCTGAGGTCCACCCATAGTCCAGCTGCTGCAGGCCTGGGCTGGCTGACTCTGGCATTCCCCGGCCCAGCCCCTGTACTTCAGTCTGGCTGGTACTCGCATCAACCTAACAGGAAGGACCAGGCTATCCGTTGAGTTGAGAAGCCGAGGCCCAGCCCTAAGCAGGCCGGCCAGGGTGCTGAGTCCACAGCAAAATAGCCTCTTCTTTGCCCCCCGCCCCAGGACCCTGCCTTGGGCCTCCTGGGCACAATCCAGGGCACGCTTCAGAGCCACCCTTGAGCCCTAGGCCGGCTTGTGGTAAAGCCTGGACTTGGCCCTGTGCGGGCACCGCTGCACTCCCAGGAGCTCCCAAGGCCAGGGGCAGGCTTGGCAGGGGGTTCTGGGCTCTTCCCAGTTGCTAGGCTGGCCTGCGCTCCCAGGGCGGGGCCACCTACCTCCGTTCAAAGTCCGGTCTCAGACCCGGCCAGGCATCTGCGCTGTAGCGCTGTTCAAGGGCTCTGGTGCCAGGCACCAGAGGCGCCTCCTATGCCCAGGGCCAGGCTCTTGTGCACCCTCCCCCGCCTTCCCACGGCTGCCTCCACCTGTGGCAGGCACCGTTGGCCAGCTCTGTACCTCGGCCTGGCCCAGGGCTGCGATGGGCTCTGTATGGCTGCCCCACGCCTGTTCCTTTGACAAGGAGGGGATCACTCCACACCCCACTGCTGCCTGCCTGAACTGGACACCAAAACCGACCCCAGCCTGGACCCTGAAGACCACCCTGCTAAGCAGAGGCTGCCTCCCTGTGCTGCCAGCTGTACCATCAGCTACGCTGCAGACAGGACAGAGCCTCGTGGTCCCCTCACAAATGCCAAGCCCAGTGCCCAGCCTGGCTCCCCGAGCTGTGCCACCTTTGTGGCCACCTGTCTGTCCAGCCACCCATCTGGCACTGGCCTGTTCTACGCGGAGCTTCTGAAGTTCCTCTGAACCTAAGCCTCAGGCGGGGGACTTCAAAGAATGAAAGGCCCGGGGACATGGGGCAGGCCCAGGGAGCAGGGCATGCATCTGCGGAACTTGGAGTCAGGGGCTCCCAGCTGCTCCTGGGACTCGCAGACACCTTCTACCCGTGTCCACCCGGGAAGAGCCGCCAGAAAATGCCTGTGCCACAGACTGCCCTCCAAAGGGTGAGGCGAGCATGGCAGGACTGGGGTATGGCTGGATGCCACCTCCTGGGTTCTAGACCTCACACCCTGGCAGCCCGAGCTACAGCCAAGACTATCCCTCAGAAGCACAGTGGACAGGCTGAGGACAAGTGCTGAATTTAATCTGGGGCACAAGAACACCAGAGAAGCCAGCGCCTCAGACATCACGGGGACAGAGCACTGACCACAGCCAAGCAGGGCTGGCGTTGCCCAGGGAGGCCCAGAAGAGCCCGGGTGAGTCTGCGCAGATGCGCCACGCCGGGCCTGTCTGCCATTGCTGGGCAAAGCTGTGATGGCAACTCCTGGGGCTCGGCAGGACCAAAAGCAATAGCCTAGGGACGGGAACCAGCGCAGCCAAACCAGTTCTGGGCGCAGCGGGCAGGGGCCCAGCTCTGAGCTGCAGCAGAGGGGCAGCAGCTCACAGGCGGTCATCCGCCACCTTGCACACCCGCTTCACCCTGGCGTAGGGCCCCAGAGAATCCTCAAACACAAAGTCCCAGAGTACCTTCACCCACGAGTGGTGCTGCGGCAGGTGGTCGTAGTACTCGGGTGCAATCTTCCGCACCTGTGGAGAGGGGCAAGGTCAGGGCCATGCCTCAGCCAGAGTGCCCACCACGTGCCAACTGCCCCCCCGGGCACTGCCACTCCCCGGGCACCCTGAAGCTGCTGTTGGGGCCCCACCTGCCAAGCTTGGGGCCCAGTCTCGGGCCAGGGCCACCCTCTCAGAAACACAGTGCTCCAGCTGCGGAGCAAGTACTGTTCTGAGTCCCTCCCACAAGTGGAAGTGGAGTTCAAAACTCACCCCACCCCAGAACCCAGCAACCTCCTCATCCAAGGCAAAGGCGGAGCCCGTGGGGCCTCCCGCTGTCCTCTGCAGAGCTCCAATGCACAGCCTGGCCTGCACCCCCTGAGCCTCAGCTCCCATCAGTGCTTCTCAGCCAGCCCCTCACCACACGCCCTTCCTCTGCCTGCAGCCCAGGGCCCCTGGCAGAGCACCCTCTCCGCTCCCCGGGGGCCCTGCGTCACTGGAGATGGCAGATGAGGGGCGGCACTCAGGCACCAGCAGGCAGCTCTCCCTGCACTGGCGCTCAGCAGATGCTCTCCATGGCTGCTGGGTCCAGACTGTCTCAACACTGCGTCCCACAAGTGCCCTCCTCCTCCCAGCCACCCCTTGTTCTCTGCCCAGAGGGGAGGTTTGCTGAGGTGGGGCCGGCAAAGCGTTGGCACCGTTGCTAGAGAGCCGTGCGCCCCGGCATGCCCTTAGGCACCAAGGTGGGCATCCGTGAAGCACGTCCACCTGCACAGAGGGTCTACAGACCCTCCCCCAGCCTCTCCCGTGGCCTCTGCCCCCTTACTGTTGTGGCATCAGAATGTCAGCCCTGACCAGGTGGCGACTGAGGGGCACCCCTCTCTTCCTCCTTTCTCAGCCTCAAGTCCCCTGACTCCATCTCTCCAGGCCTCCTGAGACTCAAGTCAGACCCCAGGTTGCCCGAGCACAGCCAGTTCTGGGCTGAGGAGGCCCCTGCAGCGCCACAGGCTGTGACGAGAAATGCGCAGGTGTTGGGAGTCGGGAGAGATGTCTTCACTGATGCAAAGCTCTCCTTGGCTGAGAGGACGCTGGGGGGCCGTGGGCCGAAGCCGGCCTGAGACGCACAGCCAGCCACTGTGCATCCACAAGCCCTCGCCAGCCCAGGCGCCCACAGCCGCCTCCCGCGCCTGCCTCACCCTCCAGCCAGGCCCGGGCACGGGTTCTGACAGGGAGGAGAGGGAAGGGAGGAGAGAGCCCTGGCATTGGGAATGGCAATGACCATCCCCTGGCCAGTTCCAGAAGGAAGAGGCAGGCTGGGCACAACCCGGGGCCCTTCCCTGGGCTCCCACACAGCCCTGGGCCGCCTCATCCCTGCCCAGCCCCGCAGCACACGTACCAGGGGCAGGTTGCAGCCTGGGATGCTGGGGAAGTCGTGGTGCTCCATGTGATACCCCACGTTGAAGGTGATCCAGTTCAGGGGCCCGTAGTAGGAGTAGGTCTCATGGCCCTTCAGGAACATGTAATGCTCAGCCACAAAGTGGCCCGAGATGGGGTGCAGGCCCAGGCCCAGGAGGGAGCTCGCCAGGAGGTAGACCACAGGCTTGATCCCCCAGAGGACAAAGATGGTGACATCCGCCGCCATCTGCACCAGGGCGTTGAGGATCTCCATGCGGGTCACGGCCTTGGGGTTCACGTAGAGTGGCCGCAGAGAGTAGAAGAAGGGCTGCAGCACCAGCCAGAGCAGCTTGCGGGCCGGCGTGCAGAAGAGCCAGCCCTCCAGCCGCGTGGGCACGTCCACGTCCAGCCCGTCTCCACCCAGGTAGCGGTGGTGGTCCACGTGGTACTTCTTGAAGGAGGTGGCATAGGGCAGGCCGATGGGCAGGTTGGCAAAGATGGCAAACCAGCGGTTGTAGGCAGGGTAGCGTGTGCCGAAGGCGGTGTTGTGTGAGATGTCATGGATGGCCAGTGTCAGAGAGTGATTCACGCAGCCACCAAACACATAAGCCCAGAAAAAGAGCCAGCGCCACGCGAGGCCGCGCACCAGCCAGCAGGCCAGCAGCTGCGACAGCACCAGCACCAGCACCGTCCACTTGATCTGCGGGTCTGGCGTCATCAGAGCCTTGATGGCCGGGTACTTGGCTGCGGGAGAGACAAGGGAGCCACGCGAGGTCACACACACTGCCGGGCTCTCTTCCGCCCGTTCAGCCTTTCATCTGCCATCCTGCCGTCTCCCCTTCCCCGAGCTCAGGCAGAGGCCTGACCCAGGGCCACACCAACACCCAAGGACTTCTAATAACCTGACACTGATGGCTCACCCTACTGGGCGAATCAGGAGGCCTCTGAGGGTTGAGGATCAGTTCCAAGTCCGCCTCTTCTCTCTGATTAACCACCCAAAAGCCCTTAGTTAAAGTCCCTAGTACTGGCACATGGAAATAATAAAAGGACAGGCCAGGCCCACCTCCCCATCCCCCAGGGAGACTTTCTGGGGTGCTAAGAGCCTATGTGAGCTCAGGTCCCAGCAGCCACCGCAGCGGTCCCCACACATCCCTGCGGACTCAGCCGGAGGCCTAGACACCACCCAAGCGGGACCCCAACTCCTCAGGCACCTGGGGGTGGCCAGGGAAGGAGGACATAAAGAGATCTGGCTTTACCTCAAGTGTTTGCAGCTCTTAAAAGGAGAACTGCAGGAAATCGGGTAAGCGGTGGAGCGCCCTGCTCCTGGAGGCAGGTATTTGTTATGCTATCTTTTGTACTTTGCTGTATTTTGTTTTACAGACAATGCCAGTGGAAGGGAGCCAAGCTACGCTGGTTGGCCAGAACAGCCGCCTTGCAGGGAAGGCAGTGCTGGCACTGGGGGCTGGGCAGGGTGGGACAGCTGTGCCTTCCAGAGCCCAGGAGGAGCGGGCAGGTTGGTGAAAGGGCAGGAGCCCCTCCCGCACCCAGGGAGGCAGGCACCTGTCCCGACCCTCACAGGTGGCACCAGCTGTCCCGTGCAGATAGGTAAACCAAGACTATCAGGGCAGGGGCTCGTGGCACAGCACCTTGGGTTAACCAGCACTGATCTTTGGGGTCCCCAGAGCTCTGGCATCTGCCCTATCTGACCCCACAAGCAGCTGGGGGTCTTAACTCACCCTCCCCAGGGCTCCTAGAGCTGCAAGCTCAGCCCCAAACCAACCAGCCAGGCTAAGGTGGCCTTGCCCACCATGTGTGCATATGTGTGTGTGCATGTATGTGTGTATAGCAATTTGAACTCAGAGCCTTAAGATCTTACTGAGCACTCAAGGCTGGAGCTCTACCACCTGAGCCACACCTCTACTTCTGGTTTTTACTGGTTAATTGGAGATAAGAGATTTGTCTGCCCAGGCTAGCTTTGAATTTGATCCTCCAATCTTAGCCTCCTGAGTAGTTAGGATTACAAGTGTGAGCCACTGGCCCCTGGTCTGGCTCTGCTTGTGTTCAGGATGACCCACGAATGGGGTCCTCCCTGCGAAGGCTCACAATGGCTCAGTGATACAGAAACACGCTGGGACCAGGCAATGCACCTAGGGCTTGTCCTTGGCCTCCAGGCCCCAAGAAGACAACAAGCTGCATCCTCTGGTCTCTCCAGCAACTGAAGACAAACTGTAAGTGAAACTAGGGGCTTCTACCCAAGCAGCCACTTCCTTCATCTGCAACCACAGGCCATCTGTCCAGGAAGCTGTCTCCTCGCTGGAACTCCTACCAAGCTTTTGCTGCCACCTGTAGCTCTGATGAGCAGCAGCCTGAGGACACGCAGCAGGAGGCTCAATGGGCTTCATCCACCACCCAGTGTCAATGCTAGGCCCAACAAGAAGACAAAGACAGGCACCGGTGGCTCACGCCTGTAATCCTAACTAAGCAGGAGGCTGAGATCTGAGGATTACGGTTCAAGGCCAGCCCAGGCAAGAAAATCCATGAGACTCTTATCTCCAATAAACCACTAGAAAACCAGAAGTGGAGCTGTGGCTCAAGTGGTAGAGCACTGGCCTTGAGCAGGGACAGTGCCCAAGTCCAGAGTTCAAGCCCCACGACCGACCAAAAAAAAAAAAAAGATAACCCAATCAAAAATGGCCAAAAAGTTGCTCATAACTGTAATCCCAGCTACTTGGGAGGAGGAGATAGTAGAACTTAGGTTCAAGGCTGACCCTAGGCAGAAGCTTAAGTCCCTATTATGAGAAATATCCAAAGCGCAAAGGGCCAGGGGCATGGCTCAAGTAATAGAACACCTGCCTAGCAAATGCAAAGATCTGAATTCAAACACAAGCATCACCAAGAAAGAAAAAATCAACAATGTCTCCAAAGAAATAGAACTGACAGAGACAAATGGATGCTCAGTGTCTTCTCATCAACGAATCAGATCCAAGCAGCATCAAATCAAAATCACTTCTTGCCAGCTAGGATTACTAGAATTTTACTCTTTATTTTTTATATTTTTGGTTGTTCTGCGGTTTGAACCCAGGATCTCGTGCTTGCTAATAAGCAGGTGCTCGGCCACTGAGCCAAACCTCTAGCCCCTTTTTGGTAATGGTTTATTTCTAAATAGGGTCTTGTACTCTGTCCAGGAATATACCTGGACTGTGATCCACCTATTTCAGGCTTTTCATAATAGCTAGAGTGACAGGCATATGTATATATGTCTGCTTATGGATAATTCATGATAATCTCATGAACTTTTCCACCTGGACAGGCCTTGATCTTCCCAATCTCAGCCTTCCAAGATTATAGGCATGAGCCACTGGCATCCAGCCAAGCCCAGGGCTTTAAGGAAGCCTAGACAGAATAGAGAGAGAGAGCATTTACACACACACACAGTGCACACGTGCATGCCCTTCCAGCTTCAGGGCATCTGATATTGACCCCAAACCCTGTGTTTGGGGTCTTCAGCACGATCCTGGAATAAACTATTGAGACAAAGTTTAGGTCAGGCTGTCAAAGGCGCCCACAGAAGTTCCTGGCCGGTAGGTGCTTCTGGGAAAGGTGTTAGAGATAATGGTGGTATCTGACCATGTAACTTGGGGCTCTGTTCACATTGCTTAACCACAGCCAGACATCTGGCGGGAGGAGACCTGGCTGGGCTCCAGACTGTCCCCCAGGCCCTAGGCGTACCCATTGTCACGATGGAAGAGGACAATCTGGCACCCATGGTGAGCAGAATGGCAGGGCTACATCCACTCGGCCTGTGCTTGCTGTCAGTGACAGGCAGGAAAACATGAGGGGCAGGTGGCACAGAGCCTGCTAACCGGAGCACCTGAGATGAACAGGTGCCAAGGCCATGGCCGGCAGGAAGGACCCAGGCGTGAGATAGACTGCTCCGTGGGGCCATGGGGAGGATGCGGACCCCTCCGGAACCAGGAGAGATGAGGAAGCCCTGCAGACACCCTGGATTTCGGTACGGATCTGAGCCACCTCTGTGGAACTTGGTCATGGAGAATCAGGACGCGATGCAGCCCCGAGGCTCCTCTCCGCCCGTGGCCAGAGGTACCCCAGCATCCTCCCACCAGGCTCGGCAGGGTGTGTCTGCAGGCAGGGGTGTCCCAAGGACGCGGGCAGGGGGAGGCCGGGCAGCAGCCCGGTCACTGGGGAGAGGCAGCTGTTCCTGCTGCTCGCAGCACGTGGAGGAAAGGGTGAGGGTCGGGCCTCACCCCTGCTTGTTCCCGCCCCACCAGAGGCCAGAGTCCATGGGAAGACCTGAGAACTTCCGTGTCACCTGGAAAGACTGCAGCCACTGGAGACGAGGCCCGTGACCGTGGTGAAGAAGTCACAGGCAGAGTCCCTGTACCTGTGTATACACAGCGATCACACGCGGAGGACTCCCTGGGGCAGTGGCCTGCCCCTCCCCTGCCCAGACCCAGGTGTGGGCCAATGGATTTTACAGATAGGCAGCCCCTACTTCTCCTTGGCAGAAGGCCAAGCCTTGGGACATGGGTGGGGCTGGCCACACCTGCATCTGCTGAGCGCAAGAGCAGGCGGAAAAGCCTTGATTTTTTTTTTTTTTTTTTTTTGTCATGGGTCCTGAACTCTGGGCCTGGGCCTGTCCCTCAGCTCTTCAGCTCAAGGCTAGCGCTCTACCACTTGAGCCACAGCGCCACTTCCGGCTTTTTCTGCTTATGTGGTGCTGAGGAATTGAACCCAGGACCTCATGCATGCAAGGCAAGCGCTCTACCACTGAGCCACCTTCCCAGCCCCAAAAGCCCTGATCTTAACCCCAAGCTAGCACCTGCTCGCAGCCCAAATCCCTAGAAATAAGGATGGCTGTGACCTTGCACGTGACCTGCACCGTGGCTCTTGCTGTCCCCGTCTGTTGAACACAGATGCAAGTCCTACCTCTAAGGTGGGCGGTGGGGAGCGAATCAGGACACACGTGGGTGTCCCTCCCCCGCTCCCGTGCCCGCAGCCCCCTTTGTCCTTGTCACTCCATCTCAGAGACAGACGCATGACATGAAGGACAGTGCCCCTCCTCACCCTTCCCCCAGTCTCTCCCACCACCGGGGGGGCGGGGAGGGGGCACTGAGCCCCTGGAATCTCAGAGCAGCCACAGGGGCCTTTCATCCAGCAGCACCCCCACGTGCCCCTTGGTCCCACACCGGCTGCCTGTCCAGGGCCTCCCCAGCCTTCTGCCTCCTGTGGGAAACAGGCCAAGGGTTCGAATCCCTCTAGGCTGTGGAGAGCCAGGGAAGGGTCCAAATCTCTGGAGCAGGTTCTCCATCACATGAGGCGTCTCTGTGTGAGGGGACCATGCCTTTCTCACTGGGCCGGGCCAGACCCTGAGCTTAGGCTCACAGCCACAGGGAGACACGGACCCAACCAGCGCGCTGGCGGCAGCTGACCATCGCCAGCTGCCGAGGTGGTGTGATCCCCAAAGAAGGGACAGACACAGAGCCCATGCCCTTTGACCTGCCTGAGTCCCGGAACCCCATGGCACTCACAGAAGCCCTGGAGCTGAGCAGGCTGGGAGCGCCCTGCCCACAGCGCGTGTGCCAGAGGCCTTCCAGCGCTCCCAGGAGGACCCCCCCCACCGCTCACAGACCCAATGCGCAGAGGGCAGCCCAGGCAGAGACCGCACTGAGCTTCGAGGGAGTCCCTAGAAAGGCCCTCCAGCTGCCCTGGACCTCCTGAAGTCACCCCAACAACACCTAGGAATAAGGTCAATGGACTGTGGGCTCCCCAAATCTCGCTCATCGAACTGCAGACACCCACCCCCCCCCCAGTTATAGGGCTGAAAGTCCCGTGGGAACAGGCAGCCTTGGGGTCTCCCGGGGGCCCACGCCGTGCAGACCGGACCATAGGACAGGTCGCACGAGGGTGACCGGAGTGTCAGCGCTCACTAGGTAAGGGACGCCAAAGTTCAGAAGGGGGGGATAGCTGGGTGAGTGGGTCACAGGCAGACAAAGGGAGCCATTGAGAGCAGCCTGAGGCACGGTGGCTCAAGGGGGAGGGGGGGATCAGCGGATGCAGCCCTGGGACCCAGTGGGCTCGCTGCTGAGCTCTGACAGGAAAGGGGAGAGGAACCAAGCACGAACAAGTGCGTGGCACTGGAACGCTGGAAACGAACTCTACCACTTGTGGAAAATCTGGGAGAGAGCGCGGGAAGGGGTGGCTGTCCACAAAGAAGTGTGCTCACTACCTGATTTATGCAGCGGACACCCCTGAACATCACCTTCACAACAATTTGAAATTTTTGAAAAACGGGGAAGAATCATGGGACAGAGAAGGAAGGGATCCTGGTCTGACGGCAGAGGCCTCTTGCAGGGTTCGAGGAAGGGGGACAGGTGGCAGGTAAAGTGAGCAAGGGAGCCGCAGGGGTCCACGGCCTGGAGCTCCGACTCCTCTAGCATAGGAGGGGTTGGGAAGTCCAAGAGGAGGAGACGAACCCCTCACTATAGACATCAGAAGCCGCACCTGGCTGAGATCTGAGGATCACAGTTCTAAGCCAGCCCAGGTGGTATGGTTCCATTTTGAGCTTTGCCTTTGTTTTCAGGATTTTAGACTTGATGGGCCTATTTCCCAGAATGAAAAAAAATGCATCTGGTCCCCCTCCCCTGAACAACCTAACCCCCCTTTGATTGTTGAATTAAATACTGACCCATAAAACAGGTTGTAATCTGGCTCCAACTGGAGACACCATGAGCTTACAGTCAACCCTGCCTTTTGCACATGCTTACAGTCAACTCTGCCTGTGTGTGGTCTGGTATAACTGTACAATCCTTTGTGTATTACAATCCCATTGGTCACCTGCGCATGACCAGGCTCAACCGCATGGATTTTTCCTTTAAAAACCAAAGAATGGGGGCTGCTCAGGGTTGCAGTATCAGCTCCCGAGCCTGTGCTGCGGCGCTGGCCGGTCAGTGTGAGAACCTTCTCAATAAAGTTGCTTCTTCATTAACAACTTTGTTGCGGTGGGCTCTGTCACTCTGGATGACTATGTGGGCTTGCCTGCCTGAGGAGGGGTCTTCCCACTACACAGGCGGGAAAGTCCCTGAGGGTCTTATCTCCAATAAACTAAAAAAAGCCACAAATGGAGCTGTAGCTCAAGTGGTAGAGCACCAGCCTTGAGCAAAAGGCGAATGGCACCCCGGTCCTAAGCTCAAGCCCCAAGACAGGCACAAAACAGAAAACACAGGTGAAGGGTTGGGTTCCACTGTGCACAGACCCCAGACACCCCCAGCTCGGCTGCCTGTGCCCTGCGGCGGGGCCTGCCCACCTCCAGCCAGGGCTCGCCCTGAGGAGTGGGGGGAGGGGAGCCTATGCAGCCAAGTGAAACCAAAAACCAAATGTCATGCAAATAATGTCGCATGGAAATAATGTCCCAACAGAGACCCCCAGTGAGGCCCAAGGCGGCTAGGCGGCTGTCTATGGATACAGCCATAGCTACAAGTCCCAGTGTCCAGAAAGACAGGATGGTTCCAAGGCCCAAGGAGGACCTGAAGATACTTGGCAAAGTCAATAGCACCAAGATTTGAACTCAGTCCCAAGTTCAGGCCTGCACAAGGCCCTTACACCTCCCAGCCCCCCCGCCAATATCTGACACTCCTTCAGGTTTCCTCCCTGTTCAGGAAGTGATGCCAAGATGAAGAAACTGAGCCCCCCCAGCAGATGGAGAAACACACACCGATTTCCCCTGGTCCTCCAGAAAGGAAGAGAAGATGCTGCCCTGCCATTGCTGCCTTCCTCCAGAGCTGGCGCCATGACGGCTGCGTGTCCTCAGGCAAAGCCGCGCCCTCGCCAGGCCTGCCTCCCCCTTTCTACCTCTAAGGCATTGGTTCTGAAGGCCGGAGTCTGGAGCATGTGGAGGTGGGGGGAGGGGTCTCTGCTGGGGACACCTGGCCATGGAGGTTGGCAGAGGAGGAAGCAGCTGAAGGGTGAGGCGGGCGGGGCTCCACCACCTGTCCACTGTCACACCATAGCAGACTCATCAGAGGGCCAAGCACAGGGGGTTGGGAAGGAGACCAGCTCAACCATGCTCTAGCTCTGATGCATACTTGTTTGTTTTTTGTTTTGTTTTTTCTAGAATCCTCCAGAGAAGTCAGGAGAATTGCCATGGGGGGGTGGGGAGAGGACAGAATCAGGTGCTGGGCATGGGGATACTGCCCTTTCCCCACACCAGCAGCAGAGAGTGACCTAAACCCCACACCAGAACCCCAGTACCCCTAGTGACTAGTGGAGATAGGCGGTCACTCCCAGCAGCGAGCCACTGGCCTCTCCTCACTTCTCCTCTGGACTCTGCTGGGCCCTGGGCCTCAGCCCTACCGTACTTGCCCAGGAGGCCAAGTGCAAGCACTGTTTGTGGACCAGAGCAGTGACCTTCTCTTTCTCCCCATGTCCCGGGGCCACCTCTGCAGCGCACAGGCTTCCCAGCTCCCTCCACAAAGCTGCAGGGTGCTGGTGATGCCACCTGGTGGCCACAGCAGGAAGTACTTAGTTGGGCACCTACCTGTGGCTCTGCCTTTTCCCCCACCGGCTGGGTGGCCTGACCTCTCACCAGCCTACTTCACCACAGCACCCAAGGTCCTCATTTTTTTTTTTTTTGCCACTCCTAGGGTTTGAACTCAGGGCCTGGGCTCTGTCCCTGAGCTTCTTTTGCTCAAGGCTAGCACTCTACCACTTGAGCCACAGTGCTACTTCCAGCATGTATGTGGTACTGAGGAGTCAAGCCCAGGGCTGCATGCATGCTAGGCAAGTGCTCCACCACTGAGCCACCTTCCCAGCCCCAAAGGGCTCTTATCCCCGCCTACTCACCTGATTCCTCAGCTCAGCTCTGTCCTACTGCTGTGGGGCTGTCTCCCAAGCTTGTTTCCCACACCCTGGTTCTGAACTGAAAGGCCCTGCCTCATGCGTAAGGGAGGCACTTTGTGCACACCATTCAGCACAGGAAATGCGCACTGTGGTCCAAAGTGCCTCCAAGAACCCACACCGCCTCTGGGCCACTTGCTAAACCTGCTCCTCACCCTGGTGACAAATGTGTGCCCAAGGTCCCTGCAGATCCCCGCTGATGGCAGAGGTGGTGGGGCAGGCCAGCCCGGAGGAGCGCAGGCCTGGCCAACGGCTGCCAGGAGAGACACGACATGCCAGACAGGCAGCTGGAGGTGGCCGGGGAAGTGGAATATAGGGATCTGAGGGAGGGAACAGCCTGAAAACATGGAAACATTCTAACACTGAGTAATGAGCCTTACTGAAAAGCACTGGACTGTGCCCCTCACCTGAGTGACTGCCTGGCACGCTAATCACTGCAATAAAGCTATTAAAAATTAAAGAAGGAACATAAAGTCAGGGTACAGAGGCCAGGGCTCAGGAGAAAATAGGAAGCTGTGGGGGGCACAGGATGCTGGTCCGTGTGTACCAGCACCACCACAGCCAAGCTCCGCTGCAGCTGGCTGAGAACCCTGGCCACTGCACATCGCCAGACAGCCCAGCCTATGAAATGTCTGTGAGCCAAAGAAAAGGGACACAAGGCAAGACGATGACAAAGGTGAAGACAAAATAGCAGAAGCAGAAGGGAGAAGCAGAGGAGGAGGAAGGAAAGAAGGAAGGAAGGAAGGAAGAAGGAGGGAGGGAGGAAGAAGGCTCCAAGCTGACAAAGGACAAAATAGCTTGGTTCTGATTGTCAATGTGCCTCCAAAGTTCACAGAGTGGAACCCGAATCCCTGCGTGGCACGCAGCTGCAGAGGCCTGACGAGCTCTGTGAGGTCCCTCACCCCTTCTGCCACATGAGGACACAGCAAGAAGACAACGTCTGCAACCAAGGAGATGGCAAAGTCTTTGTGAAGGGTCTGCTGTCTGCATGCTGCTGACGCGGCGCAGGGACGGCGGAGTCAGACCCCTACCCACCACCCCACCGCCCACTGCAGAATGACGCCCAGGGCTACAGGTCTCCACCGTGAGGGAAAGGCTAGTTCAATGGGGATGATGGCAGCAGGCAGGGCCAGCTCATGGGACAGAAGGGATATACCGTGGCCCACCTCAGGCTGCACCACATATGGGTAGCTGGGAACTGGCCCTATGGAAGTATTTACAGAGAGCCAATGATTTTACCAACATAACCTGTGTGTGTGCGTGTGTGTGTGTGCGTGCGTGTGTAAATGCACATATGCCATGTGTTGCTGGAGAGCATGTCTTTGGAAATACTGTGTAGGCTGAGACCTAAAGAATTCACAAAAAGTAGACAGAGGAGGCACAAGGAGAGAAGGATTGCAGAAGAAGGGGTGAGGGGAATGGGGCCGTTGGGCCCAGGCTTCCATCTCCAGTAGACGGGGGGGGGGGGGGGGGACTCTAGCCAAGCACCAATGGTTTACACATGTAATCCTAGCTACCCAGGAGGCTGAGATCTGAAGATCATGGTTCATAGCCAGCCCAGGCAGGAAAGTCTGTGAAACCCTTATCTGTAATTAAGCACCAAAAAAGCCAGAGTGAACCTGTGGCACAAGTGGTAGAGTACTAGCCTTGGGCAAACAACAACAACAAAACAGGCCCTGAGTTCAAGTCCCAGAGCTCGCACACACACAAAATTCTAGCAGAGGCGTGCTTGTAGACGCCAGGGTGTGGGAGGTGGCTAGAAGACCACCGCATGGGGAAAGGTGGACAGGAGGAAGCAGGGGGCTGTGTGTTGGGATGCCCAGTGGGCCAGAGCAGAGACCAGATTTTAGCTAAGGAGTTTTCTGAGACTGAGAGCTAGGGGCTGCTAGGGGTCCTGTCCCGCCCATGTTCCCCGGCCTCCCCTCTTCTAGGCAGGGGCTCTTCTTGCTCTACCATTGGCCACCTCTGCTGCCCATCACAACTGCAGTCCAGGAACCACTAAATCCTTGGCCCCCTGGGGATGGGCAGGAAGCAGGCAGACTCCTCTCCGCTTTCCATGGCCCGCACACCACCCGAAGCGGGGCATCTCCATGGCGGGATGGCAAATCTACACATCTCCCGTGGCTCAGGCCGGCTCTGCTCTGGAATTTTTCCGGGCCACCGAGAGAGCAGCCGCAGCCAGTACTTTCTGAGGCAAACAACCCAGCAATGCCGCAGGGCTGCTTCCTGGTCTTCTTGGTTTGATTCAAATTTTCATGAGCTGTGTTTGCCCTGCTTTCACATTTTTTTTTAAAGCAAACAAAAATCACAAAGCTATTTGTTTTCAAAGAAGTGCATCATGCCCGTCCCCTCCCTGCCTGGCTCCCCAGGCCTGGCCGACTGGCGCCCCTGAGTTCCGTCCCTGCCCACCCCGGACAAGGGCCATCCGCCCTCGCTGGGGGACCTCACCGGGGACCATGGTTCTTGGTTGCCTTGGCATCCAGTTTTCTCAGGATGCTGTATCCTGGAGAACACCTTCCTGGCCCGCACAGGAGCTAGACGTGGACTTTGGCCCCATTCATGGAACACCTGGAAGCAGCCTTTTGTAGGGACCGGGGCACTGGACTCTGAGATTAGGATGTTAACTAAACACCTGCTAGCCCCAGGAGCCGATACGGGCTGCATCAGCTAGCTGGATGGAGCCCAAGAAGGTGTGGGTCCAATAGGCCTTCTGCGTCCTCTGTGCTGTGTGGACCTGAGCAAGTTGCTCCTCCTCTCCGATCCCCACTCTATACCTCTTCTGAAAAGACCCAGTGCCGTTGAACAAAGCATTTCTCCCAGGGCTGGGAGCAGCAGAGAGGAAAGCCGGGCTGGTCTGTAAGATGTTCGTAACACCACGGCTGTATGTGCTTCTGTCACAGAGTCCAGGCCAGCGCCATCGGAAGACCATTACTAACCCTTTACCTTGCCCAAACTTCCCCCTCTGTATTTGTGGACTGACTCACCCGTCGCTTGTGAATGGCTGTTGGACTCCTGGCTAGATCAGACCCACAATCTCAAGACCTCCACCCCAGGGACCAGAGCCCAGGCACCAGAGCCTGGGAGTGGACACCCAGACGAGTCCGACTAGCCAGGGGCTCCTGGAGGAGAGAGACCTGAGCCTAGCCAGGGAGGCTGAGCCCAGAGCCCAGTGGAGTTAGGCAAGGACTGACACATTCCTAGGAAGGAGGCCTGGCACTCAAACAGGGAGCGTGGGAGGGTGAGGGGTGTCGTGAAGAGGGATGGGCTGACCCGCGGGGCCCAGGGAGGATGTCTCCCTCTCCTCCAAGTCTTCCTTGCTTTTCTGAAGCCTGGATGGATTCCAGACCAGTGGCTTCCCTTTTGAAGAGATCTTCCTGCGTGGCCTGGGCACACACACCTAATCTCAGCACCAGGAAACAGAGTCAAGGCGAGCCAAGCCAGCCTGAGCTACCTGGAGTTCCAGGTCAGCCTCAGCTACGAAACGACTGCTGTCTCGAAAACAGAAAAGAGTCAAGCCCTGGTGGCTCTCGTCTATAATCCTAGCTAGTCAGGAGGCTAAGATCTGAGGATTGTAGGTGGAAGCCAGCCTGGGAAGAAAAGTCCCCTCGAGACTCTTATCTCCAATAAACCACTGAAAAACCAGAAGTGGTGCTGTGGCTCAGGTGGTAGGAGTGCTAGCCTTGAGCACAAAGAAGGTCAGGGACAGCACCCAGGCCGTGAGTTCAAGCCCCACAACTGACAAGAAGAAAGAGAAAATGAGAAGAAAAAAAAAAGAGATCCTGAGGTTTGTTCTGGAGTCCCTCATGCCTCCTGCTCATCCTGACACCCACCCTGCCCGGCAGGACTGCGCAGGCTGGGCTGGAGGTCAGTGTCTGGACGCCTCAGGCCCGACCTCCTCCTCAGCAGCATGAGCCCCAGTGGTCAGCGACAGGCAGAGGCTGCCTGGACTGCCCCAGCTTTCTCCACCGGGGCCCGGTGTCTGGTGAGGGGAGCTGGGAGGCAGCCCCTGTGCCAGCCTCAACCCCGCCAGGGTGGTGGGTGGGAGGGAGGGATGGCCCAGCCCCCTCAGAGCCCGGTGGGTGGCCTTCCCCACAGGTATGACTCCTTCTCACGGAGTGCACACACAGGGTCGCAGCCCCTGAACCCCGAACTACGGGGGACCAGTCAGGTGCCTCCTGTGTTTGAAACATTAAAGTCCATGCCAAAGATGCTTCCACAGACCCCGGAGGGAAAGACCAACGAACAGAGTGGAATTAGAAAAGCGTAGAAAGTTCTGTAAACGCAAAAGTCAAGATGCCACAAGCAGGCAAAGCGCGACCTCTTCTTTAAAGGGTTCTGGCAACAAGAAAACCCCCGCCAACCACAATGGACAATGCCGTCTGCACCACAATGGACAATGCCGTCTGCAACCAGCCGTCCGACAAATGCAAGTAAGTCTACCAGGAAGCAGTTCGTGCCGCGAAGGCGATGGAGGACGCTCCAGGGAAGCCGGCGGCGCGGGGCGCACGCAGCGCGGGTCCCCCCGCAACCCCGGGGCCCCGCAGCCCGG
>NW_012267218.1:4116026-4119027 GCF_000151885.1 Dipodomys ordii | reverse complement strand
GGGGTCCGTGGGCCGGGCCGCCTCCCGTCCCGCTCGAGGCCGCTGCGCGCAGGGCCACCCGTCTAGATATGGGGCAGCTCACAGCAGCCCTGGGCGCCTCCGCTGCCTCGGCTGGGAAAAGGGACTCGTGCGTGATGAGTGGCAGGACGGCCCCGGGCACTGGCACCGCCCGGGCGCTCCGCTCTGCCCACCCGGACCAGGGGTGCGGCCCCTCCCGGCCTTGGGGGGACCCGTGGCGTTCGCTCCTCCGCGGCTCCGGGGCCTCCGCTCCCTCGTCCCGGCGGCGTAGCGCCCACCTGGCGGGAGAGCCGCGCCTGGCGGCGGGCGGAGGCCACGCTCCGCGCCCGGCACTGAGTCCGATCCCGCCCGGAAGCCCACGTCCGGCCGGGCGAGGTGGGCGGGACTCGGGGACCAGGACGGGACGCTGCAGCTCGAAGGAACCTTTGCATGGAGCCTTGAGGGATACCTAGGCGTTCCCAGCTAGGGGGAGGGGCAGGGCGTGCCTTTAACTCCTGTCTTCTCCTGACTTTGACCCTGTTTTATTAACCTTGGGCTGGGAAGGTGGCTCAGTGGTAGAGCGCTTGCCTTGCGTACTTGAGGCCCTGGGTTCGATTCTGAGAAGAGCTGAGGGACAGCGCCCAGGCCCAGAGTTCAGGCCCCACGACCCATAAAAAATAAAACAAATAAAAACAAACCTTGCTAAAACAAGGGAGTAGGGTAAGAGAAATAGGAAGATGGGGGAAGGAATGAGAAGGCTGGAAGCTAGCAGAGAAGGAAGAGGTGGAGAGCCTTGGTGGTAGTTTCCACATGAAGAGCCAGGGGGGTGCTGGTTTCTGGGGGGGGGGCGGGGTGACAGGATCTGACCTCCAGGACACAACAAGCTTGTCCTACCCCAGGTCAGGGGTCCAAGAGCTACCCATCCTCTTAACCTGGATTTCATCTGTCTTGAGGAAACCAACCCAGTTCGCTGCTTTCACAGATGAGGAAACAGGCCAGAGGGAGAGGCGAACTGAACTGACATTCCAGGGGACATATTGGAGGAGAACGGAAAAGGAACAGGCTGGAACAGGCGGGAGTCGATCCTCAGCAGGTGGGGACTGTTTACTGAGGAACAGCAAGGGGCACAGACCCCCGCGGGTTTGGAGGTTGTGTCAGGGAGCTGGGACAGGAGCTGGTTTTTATAGGAGGTCCGAGCAAGGAGGCAGAGGTGAGTGAAAAAGCCACCAGGTCAAGGGAGGTGGGGCTTTTTGGTTGGGCCCACCATGGGATGTGCACAGCCCAGCTCAGGTAGATTGCCCTGCCTGCACGCCAGACTAACTCGCTCATACCTGGGATTTCGCGTGGCTTCTGTATGGCCTGGGACAATAGGGTGGGGTCAATCCTTCATACTCCATCTTTGGATACATAAAATGATCAAGCCTGGGGGAGACTGGGAAAGGGGCCCACGGTTGTCCTTTCTGGCTACTTCCTGCTGAGACGGGGCGTGGAGGAGGCACTGGGGCTGCGCTCTTTGTTGCCTGCAGTCATAGCATGACCTAGACTTGCTCCCAGGTCCTGAGTGAGGGCAGTGATCCTGTTAGAGAGAAACTTGAAAACACTGAGATCAGGCAAAAGGCTGACAAGGTGGCAGGACTGGTTGATATGAATGACACAGGGAAACACACCCTGGGGAGGGGGAAAACAATGGAGGGGGTAACAATGCTCAATAGGAAGTATACTCATTACCTTACTCATGTAACTGTAACCCTCTGTATAATATCTTTACAATAAAAAAAAAAAAAACACCCTGGGCACAAGCCAGAAAAGTTCCATCTGGATCATGAGCCCATAACCAGTCAGAAGCTAGGGCCAGATTGGAGTGATTTAGGGCCTGGTGAGAGACCTCGATCATTTCCTATAAATAGCAGGTAACAAAGGCAAGAATGTAAATTCCTGTCCAGTTAGAAGTTAGCCAGCTATGGACAGTAGATGAGCAAGCTCCTCAACTTATTTCTATTGACCTCCCTGCTCTGGTTAATTTTGAAAGGGCAGGCACAAAGTGGCTGATGTGACAGTCTCCTCTTACTCTTCTATACCTCATCCTGGGGGTCTAGGCGCTTGTTGCTGGGATAACTTTTCCCAGTTGGCATTTATGGGCTTTGAACTCTGGGCCTGGGCACTGTTCCTGAGCTCTTCAACTCAAGACCAGTGCTCTACCACTTAAGCCACAGCGCCACTTCTGGCTTTTTCTGTTTATGTGGTGCTGAGGAATCAAACCCAGAGCTTCATGCATGCAAGGCAAGCACTCTACCACTGAGCCACCTTCCCAGCCCCTCAGCTGGTTAATTTTTGAACCATGTTTCCAGCCTGGCTCTTTGCTGGTTAGTTGAGAGATGGAGTCTCAGAGGGATTTTTTCTGCCTGGGCTGGGTTTGAACAACAACAACAAAAAACCTCTTTATTATTTCCAATTAGAGCAAAGGAGATCAATGAGAACAAATAGAACTTACATGCACCCTGTCAAGAATTGATCAACAAATTCTTGCCAGAACTCTGCAATGACAAAACTCAAAAGATAGGATGAAAGTTTTAGCATAGATAGCTTGGCTGGCTAGAAAACCTGATAACCAATTTCACAAGAGGCTTTTTTGTCTATACCTGTTTCAATATCAACAACATAGCCAGCTGTTTCAGGTCAAGCTAGGTAAAGTTTACAGAAAGTGTCTCACAAGAGCCTTAGTTTTTGTAATCCTAAAGCAGTCCTTAGCAAGGAATCAGCTTGGAGTAGGGCTGGAGTCCAGTTTGCTAGGCAAAATGGTTCCTGAAGGACCTGGGCTAGACTGTGCCCCTCAGATGGATTGTCTCATCTCCTGCTGGGTTGCTTACAGATTTCTACACAGACTGGTTAAAGACACTTGATTTGATTTTCCCCTTCCCCTCCACAAATTATACCGACATCAAATACAGTGAAAGCAGGGGTTATACCGTGGGGGAGGGACATACAAAGCAACAAAGAAATAATC
>NW_012267218.1:4105346-4115161 GCF_000151885.1 Dipodomys ordii | reverse complement strand
CAAGCGCTCTACCACTGAGCCACCTTCCCAGCCCCTGTAAGATTCCTATCTCCAATAAAACACTCAGAAAACCAGAAGTGGTGCTGTGGTTGAAGTAGTACAGCACTAGCCTTGAGCTGAAGAGCTGAGGGACAGCGCCCGGGCCCAGAGTTCAAACCCCACTACCAACAACAAAAAAGAAGAATGACATGCTGGTTTTAATGTAAATCACAGCCAATAATTACATACCAACTTTACTCATAAGCTCTGACTTTTAAGGTATACTCATACCATCTGCTACATACTTGAACTTTCTGGAAACAAAATAAATATTAACATTTTAGGACAATTATCTCCTTTCTGGTATTTTTCATTACAGCTGACTAGGGGCTGAGCTGGGTCTCATTCCTTTTACTACTACCCTTGATAAAGATGTTTCCTTTAAACAAACAGCACACTTGAGCAGGGTCAGTGGCTCACGCCTGTAATCCTAGCTACTTAGGAGGCTGAGATCTGAGGGTCATGGTTCAAAGCTAGCTTGGGGAGGAAAGTCCATAGAGACTCTTATCTCTAATAAACCACCAGAAAACTGGAAGTGGTGCTGTGGCTCAAGTGGTAGAGCGCTAGCTTTGAGCTGAAGAGATGAGGGACAGCGCCCAGGCCCAGAGTTCAAGCCCCACAACTGACATAAACAAAAACAAACATCACACTTGATAATTAACTTCTTTAACACAAAATTTACAATTGTAGTCAAGGAACATAAATTTTAGGATCTGTACAAAGAAATAGAAGATACCTTTTTACACAGTTTATATGTATTATAATGAGATTATATTGAACACATTCACACACACATTTAAACAAAAGTTTTAAGGTGTACTTGGGTTTTTAAGAAAATGAAAATTGGAATTCTAGTGCAAGGTGATATTATTTTGCCCAATATGATAAAACCATGTGGTCAGTGTTGGAAAAGTAGGCAATTCCAAACAAAATACAAGGCAAATTTTGACAAACAATCCAACAGAATTTCCATACTTAAACAAACATTGAAAACAAGAACAGAAAACCTTTAAATCATTTTTGGCGATGAGGCACATTAGTATATGAATTGACTATTTTAACCTCTAGAAGAGTGCAAAGGAGCAAGTTTGGTGGGAAAGTGGGGGCCATAGAAAGATCCATCATGTGGCCTTTGTCTCTTCCTAGATGTCAGCTTCCTGGGCCTGCAGAGAGAATTGGGGGAGGGGGTGGCCAAACAGATTTGTAAAGGGAAGAGGCAGCACTTTTAACCCAAAGACATATAAGGGGAAGATGTAGCAAAATGAAGGTACTGAAAAGTGAGTGCTTGAGTAATTGGATAAAGAGAGTTATTGCGGGGCTGGGAAGGTGGCTCAGTGGTGGGGCGCTTGTCTTGCATGCATGAGGCCCTGGGTTCAATTCCCCAGCACCACATAAGCAAAAAGAAAAAAAGCCGGAAGTGGCGCTGTGGCTCAAGTGGTAGAGCGCTAGCCTTGAGCTGAAGAGCTGAGGGACAGCGCCCAGGCCCAGAGTTCAGGCCCATGATTGGACCCTCCCCCCCAAAAAAAAGAGAGTTATTGGAAGAGGTAAGAGGGAGGGATTTCTCTTCTACAGCCTCCTAAAGGAGAAATTAAGAACAGAATCCAGATTTTGAAGTGAGTCAACTCAGGAGAGAGAAAAGGATTGGATTATTGTCTGAGTCCCAAAGAGAACAAGGACCGATTTGTTTTATTTTGGGATTTTTGGTGGGAAAGGGAGAGAGCAATGAGAGAGAGAGAGGCTGTCCTCAGTGTGTTTGCCAAGCAGACACTGTGACAGGTTAACGAAAGAGCCAGCGCAGAGGCGCGTTTATTTAGGGTCTGGAAGGGAAGAAGGTGTATTAGACATAGAAGACGGCCGAGAAATGTATACGTTTGGAGGGGTTTGTTTAGAGTTTAAGCAGGGCCATTAACTTGTTGTTTTACCTTTGGAAGCCTATGCCCACGCCTACCTTGTGTCAGCGACACAGGCAGACAGACAGACAGGCAGAAGGAGTTTGCTTGAAGCATCCAGTTTTAGCTTAGAGAATCTGAACCAACTGCAGACAGCAAGTGTGTAGTTAGAAGAGCAAGGAAGGAGAAAAGGATCTTTGGTGCTGGAGGTCATCTGAGAAAAGAGAGAAAAAAAGGGAGGGGGAGAGAGAAAGAAGGGGGTGAAGGACAGATTGAGCTGCTACTGAGAAGGAGGTACTTTTTGAGAGGAGATGGTTGGGAGACACGGCAGAGAAGGGCTTGGTGAGCGAGGCAGGGCGGGGGTTGGGGGCCTCGGAGTGGAGGTCAGAGAAGGACTTGGTGGACAGAACTGGACAAGCAGAGAGAGGGTTTTCTGGAGCAGAGGTAGAGGAGGGCTTAGGTTTAGGGGACTTCAGACTCCTGGCCGTTTTGATGGAGAATTGTTTAAATCAGTAAGAGCAAAAACCAATGATTCCGAATTCAGCCCAACAGTGGCTGTGGTTTAGTGAGGCCAGATTTCGGTAGACAAACAAGTCAGGTGTTTTGGGCTGTAAATCATTCTGCCATGAGTCTGATGCGTAGACGCAGGCATGCCAGTGGGGTGTCTCTGGAGACAGTTGGGAAAATTTGGTCGAGCCTGTCCTGCTGCTTCAGGCATCCCCGGTGCTTTGGGAAGGCGGACGGAGGGCGTCCCCAAAGGTCCTAATTAAAGGGTGTCAGGGCGTCAGGAAGGGAGAAACTCCTGGAGTCTCTGGGGACCCCACAGACAGGAAGGGAGGGAGGGACCCCTGGAGTCCCAGGGTCTGGGTTGGGGCGCCTCCGCCATGGACAGGGCGGGTTACCTTGTCCTGAAGGCTTTTAGGTGGTGGGTGAAGTCAGTCAAATGGCGAAGAGCCTCCTGCCTGGAGATCAGCGTCCGGAGATAGGGTGACGGGGAGAATAGGGGAGAGCTAAGGCCTTTTGTGGGTTTACGCAGGGGGGCAGTAATACCTCAAGCCACACGGGGTGGCCGTCCAGGAGGCACGCACCGCTTAGATAGGCAAAGGCCATGAGGTCTTTCAGTGGCTGTTGAGCCCAAAGTAAGCTGGGCGGGCTCTGCGCTCCCAATGGAGAAAGGCCTTGGAAGGAGGAGGAAGGTCGCAGAAAGGCTCCATGAGAGGCAGAGAGGAGGTGGTGAGGAACCTAAGCAACTCCATTTCACTAAGACCCCCATCTCAGTTCTGCAGCTTAACCCTTGACCCACGTCAGCCCCAATGCTAGGAATTAGGACAGCAAGCCTTGCACAAGCAATTCTCAGAACCACAGATAGTGTTTTCTCAAGACAGTAGGTCAAGGTATCTGAAACTCCAGAACTGCCCCTCCTGGGGTCTGGTGACCATTATCTAAGCCAGACACCCTGCAGTTTAGCACGTCCTCTTGAGACCCCCCTGTGGTGCAAGCCAACCGTTTAAAGTACATCAGCCCCCTTGATCTAACCAGCAACTTGTTTCTGGTCCTTTCCCGCTTTGTAGTGCGCCTATCATACTATAGAGTTGTTTTATGCTTTTCCCGCAGTTGGTAGTGATTTGTTACAAGAAGTTATGATGTACGCAAAGCCCCTGCCTTCCCTAAAAAATGTATAAAAAGTGCTGTCACCCTGGGCTCGGGGTCTCTCAGCGTCATGGGCTGCTCCCATGTGCGCGGGGGACCAAGCTCAAGCTTGCAATAAAGACTCCTTTGCTGTTACATTGGTGACGGTCTCTGGTGGTTTTTTGGGTAAGGATTTCCGAATTTGGCTTTACAGTGGGTGGCCCCTCAGCAGAGGGCACCCCGTTACTCCTGGTGCTTTTCCTCTCCCAGTGTTGGCACAATGTGTTGGGAAAATGGAGGAGAACTGGAAAGATCCTCAGCAGGCGGGGACTGTTTACTGAGGAACAGGGAGGGGCACAGACCCCCGCGGGTTTGGAGGTTGTGTCAGGGAGCTGGGACAGGAGCTGGTTTTTATAGGAGGTCCGAGCAAGGAGGCAGAGGTGAGTGAAAAAGCCACCAGGTCAAGGGAGGTGGGGCCCACAATGGGATGTGCACAGCCCGGCTCAGGTAGATTGCCCTGCCTGCAGGCCAGACTAGCTCGCTCATACCTAGGATTTCGTGTGGCTTCTGTATGGCCTGGGACAATAGGGTGGGGTCAATCCTTCATACTCCATCTTTGGATACATAAAATGATCCGGGCAAAGGGGAGTGGCAGTTCCTTCAGAACGTACCAGCAATTCCAAATTCAGATGCAGAACTCCCAACCACTATCCTTGTCCCAGCCCACAAGTCCCTGAGGCCAGCTGGGACCACAGAAACTCAGTATCACCATAAGAACTTTGCCTCTCCCTAACCCAGGCCCTATGGTGAAAGAAAAGATATTCTCCTTAGTAATCTGGAACAGATAAAACATTGAACTGGTGCCCGTGGCTCACACCTGTAACCCCAGCCACTTGTGAGGCTGAGAACTTGAGGATCACCAGCAGAAAAGATCTCCAGACCCTCCTCTCAACCCACAGCTGGGCTCTGTGGCATACACCTGTGATCCCGGCAGTGATGTGCAGCCTAGAGCCCTTTGGGTCAAGTGGAAACTGAGAAGCAACTTCAAAAACAGCCACAGAAAAATGGAGCTTGGGAGCATGGTTCAAACATAAGTACTGCCAAAAAATAAATCAATAAAAGAAGAAAAGAAAGGAAAAGACACTGGATAAAAACAAAGGCAGGGTCAGGCGCCGGTGGCTCATGCCTGTAATCCTAGCTACTTAGGAGGCTGAGATTTGAGGATCGCGGTTCAAAGCCAGCCCGGGCAGGAAAGTCCGTGAGACTCATGTCATCAATAAACCACTAGAGAGCTGGAAGTGGCGCTGTGGCTCAAGCGGTAGAGCGCTCGCCTTGAGCTGAAGAGCTGAGGGACAGCGCCCAGGCCCAGAGTTCAAGCCCCACGACCGACCAAAAAAAAAAAAAAAAAGGGAAAAACAACAACAACAAAGGCAGCCAGGCACTGATGGCTCACACACATCTGTAATTATAGAAGATACTCAGGAGGCTGAGAACTGAGGATCATGGGCAGAAAAGTGCATGAGAGTACTATTCTAACCAGCAAAACAAGCTGGACAGGAAGCGTAGCTCAAAGTGGTTGAGCACCAGCCATGAAAGAAAAAAGTTGAACAGAAGCTCAAGGCTTTGAGTTGAAGCCCTAATACCAGCACAAAAAAAAATGCATAAGGAAATCTGGATTTTGTTTCTTAATAATGTATCAATATTGATTCACTAAATACGACAAATGCAGCCAGGTGGTAAGGCACACCTGTAATCCCAGCACTCCAGAGACTGATACAAGAGGATGACAAGGGCTTTTTTGGTTGTTGGTGGTGATGGGTTTTGGGTTGTTTCTTTGTTTGTTTTGCTTTTGTTTTGTCATTTGTGGGGTTTAAACTCAGGGCCTGGGCACTGTCCCTGAGCCTCTTTGTACTCAAGACGAGCGCTCTACCACTTGAGCCACAGCACCACTTCTGGTTTTGGGGTGATTAATTGGAGATAAGAGTCTCATGGGGACTTTTCTGCCCCAGCTGGCTTCAAATTACTATCCTCAGACCTCAGCCTCCTGAGTAGCTAGGATTATAGAAGTGAGCCACTGGCAGCTGGCAGGATCACAAGTTTGAGACCAGCCTGGACTATATAGCAAGTCCCAGGCCAGTCTCAGCTACAATAGTAGGTATCAAAAGGAAAAACCAAAAAATTGTAACAAATGGGAGGGGTTAGCACTGTTTGAAATGTACTCATTACCTTACTCATGTAACTGTAACCCCTCTGTACATCACCTTTACAGTACAATTTAAATTAAGAAATTGTAACAAATGCATCATACTTTTATAAGATGTGAAAATAAAGGACATTGAGTGTGGAGTGTATTCAAACTGTACTATTTTCACAGTTCTTCTGTAAACCTAAAAGTATTCTTAAAAAACAAAGCTTTAAAAAATATTCAGTTTAAAAGCTGTATGTTGGGCCAGGTCCCAGTGGCTCATTCCTAGCTACTTGAGAGTCTGAGATCTGAGGCTCACGATTCAAAGCCAGCTTGGGCAGGAAAGTCCCCAAGATTCTTGTTTCCAATTAACCACCAAAACCAGCCAGAAGTGGGGGTGTGGTTCAAATGGCAGAGTACTAGCTTTGAGCAAAAAAGCTCAGGGACAGTGCCCTGGCCCTGAGTTCAAGCCCCAGGACCAGCTACCCGGCAGGCAGGCAGGTAGGCAGGCAAGAAAGGAAGGAAAGGAGGGAGGGCAGAAGAGATGGAAGGAGGGAAGAGGAAAGAAGGAAGGAAGGAAGGAAGGAAGGAAGGAGAGAAGGAAGGAAAGAAGGAAGGAAGGAAGGAGAGAAGCAAGGAAGGAAGGAAGGAAGGAAGGAAGGAAGGAGAGAAGCAAGGAAGGAAGGAAGGAAGGAAGGATAGATAAAAGAGAGAGAGGGGTCTGGTGAGGAGGAACTCAAAGGACTACTTTAGGACCTAGTGTCATTCTCTTGCTATCTCTGGGTGAGGCCGAGAGAACAGAGGGAACACACAATCTAGCACTGCCTCATTTCCTTTATTTTTTGGTCAGTCATGGGGCCTGAACTCTGGGCCTGGGCGCTGTCCCTCAGCTCTTCAGCTCAAGGCTAGCACTCTACCACTTGAGCCACAGTGCCACTTCCGTTTTTTTTTTTTAATTGGCTTATTGGAGATAAGAGTCTCATGGACTTTCCTGCCCAGGCTGGCTTTGAACCGTGATCCTCAGATCTCAGCCTCCTGAGTAGCTAGGATGACAGGCATGAGCCACCAGCGCCCGGCTTGCCTCATTTTCTTAATGTAAGCAGCATACAGTTCTAAGTGTGACCATAACATACCTCTGTCTAAAATAAACAAGCCTTGCATGTATGTGTTTATAACATGCATTGCCTTAACCACAGCACAGGTTCTGAGAATGCGTGTCCTCACAGGGCCTTACACAGCGTGGATGGCAAGGTCTGGCCCTGATGTAATCAAAAGCCACCTTGCCTATGTCCTACAAGGGGCTGGCCAGGGTGCAGCTGTCACTGTCCCAGAGTAAACTCTACTATGAGATTGGTGATCTCGGCTGGGCACCGGTGGCTCACGCCCGTCATCCTGGCTACTCAGGAGGCTGAGATCTGAGGGTCACCATTCAAAGCCAGCCCGGGCAGAAGTCTGTAAGACTCTTATCTCCATTGAACTCAGAAAATGGCTGGAAGTGGCCCTGTAGTAGAACACTAGCCTTAAGCACAGAGTGGCTCAGGGACAGAGCCAGGCCCCGAGGTCAAGCCCCAGGACCAGGAAAAAAAAAGTTTATGATCACCGAAGTTTGGCACCATGTAGGCAAGTGTATTGCACAGTTTCTACAACTGGCCACAAAGTAGGTCTCTGCAGGGCAGTACCGCCGATACTATGTTTTATTGTGACATAATGATGCTGTGTCACTTGCTGACATGAGTTCCTCTGCCTCATCTTCTCGTGGAAACGTTAGTGACAGACGTGGTCTGCCGTGGATAAAACATCCTCATGTGGCGCAAGACAGTGCCTGGGACAGGCCACCCTGCCTCCCAGACAGAACTGCATTCTCTACCAGCCAACGTCAGCCAACTGCCTGAGACAATTCTGGCAAAGGAGAGGCTCTTAAGAGTGACTCACGTTAGACCAGTAGGAAAGAAGGGATCCTCAGAAGACACACAGGTCTTCAACCAGAGGTGCTCACGAGCTTCAAGACATTAAACCATAGCTCAATCATTCTGGCAGCCTCTTCAGCAACATCTTTCTGACCGGGACTGTTACGTGGTGAGAAATGAACGAGTACTCTAAGCCAGCCGGGGCAACACACAGCATGGTAAAATCCCGCCTCAATTAACACACGCCATAATAAAACTGAATACCAGGAAAGTAAAAAAGGCTCTGCTGGGGCAGGTACCAGCAGGAAGAAGAGGGTGAACAGATGGGAGGAGGGCGATGAATTAGGATGCAGTCATTAATTTGCATGCATAGAAATAGAACAATGAAACCTGTTGAAAACTGGGCCCGGGAATGGAGAAAAATAAAATAGGAAATGAGTTTGAGTGGAATATATTGTATTATGTGCATGTATGGAAATGTCACAGTGAAATCCCTCCCTATATAACTAGCGTATGCTAATAAAAAATGTTCTTTAGGGCTGGGAATGTGGCTCAGTGGTAAAGTGCTTGCCTAGCATTCATAAAGCCCTGGGTTCAATTCCTCAGCACCACATACACAGAAAAAGCCAGAAGTGGCACTGTGGCTCAAGTGGTAAAGTACTAGCCTTGAGCAAAAGAAGCTCAGAGACAGTGCTCAGGCCCTGAGTTCAAGTCGTAGGGCTGACAAATATAAATAAATAATCTTTAAAAACAAAACAAAACACAAAACGCAGCCAGCCTGGTGTATGAATCCATGCTGACCCTTCCCTGTCTCGGAGCTCTCTGGGGCTAGCCAGGGCCTTTGCATATGCAAACTAAGGAATCCAGAGCCCACTCCCCCCCCACTTCTCAGTGCCAATGTCTGCGAGCTCTATTCATGACATGTCCACATATTACATACCTTACCATCGCCCTTACTTACACCCCTGTCCTAGAAGCCCCAAGAAATGTTGGTGCTCAAGTTTCCCTCTGCGCCCTCTGCCTCCCATGGCCTCCTTCTCCGAAAACAGTGGACAACTACTTTGGCACCCACACTGCTCTCCCGACCACTTGGTCCAGCTGAGAGTCATGATTTTCAGAGAATGCAATCGCATGCACACCGTCTGACAGTCCTGGCTTCTGACTGGTTCCAGGAAGGCAGCCTGCGTGGAACACTTGCTGTTCACACACTGAGGAGCTCTTCCTCCGAGCAGGTACTGGCTGAGGCTCTGGTGTCAGTCACTAAGCTTGCAAAGACTCCTGGGAAGAAAAGGAGATCGGACCTGTGAGTAAAAGTAGTCTTTTCTGTCAAACTAACGTGTATTTGGTATCGTGTATTGATGTTTCCTGGAATTATTCGCTTTATTGACTTCAATTGTAACTATTATCTGTACTGCTAGCCACGTTAGGAAGATAACGCTTGTGTTGAAGAAGTGAAAATAACAAACTGTAATGGCTAAGTGGGAAAAAAAAAAGGTAAACTTTGATAGGAATTAAAGAACGGCCCTTTCTCACCTTGGTGATCAATGTGCTTAGACTGTGAGCCCGGCTCTCCAGCAGAGGCCAGGCAACACTGCCAATGGTAGCCCAACACTCTTTCTCCGGTTTTTAGCCTTGTGCTGTTGGGGAAGATGTTAGGGCCAGGGCTCCTAGCCAGGGCCTGTGGCTTCCGTTGCAGTGGGGTCTGAGACATCACACCGTGGGGACTAGAAGCACATTGTCCTCAGAAAGAGAAAACAGGCCTAGCTGCTTAGGAGGCTGAGAACAAGAGGATCATGGCTGAAGCAACCTAGACAGCACAGTTCACCCTAGGTCCAGTGGTGTGTGCCTGTCATCCTATGCAGTGGGGTAGGCTGAAAATAGGGGGATAGCATTCCAAGAAAGCCTGGGAAGACTATTCCAACAGAAGATGCTGGGCGTGGCTGCAGACTCCCGCAGCTAGGATGGGAGGTCTAAATAGGTAGATCGCAGTCCAGACCAGCCTGGGCATCAAGTAAGATCCTGTCTCAAAAATAACCAAGGCAACAACAACAAAAAAAATGGAAAGAAGGAAGGAACGAACAAATGAGCGAATGAAGGAATGAAGGAAGGAACAAAGGAAGGAAGGAAAGAAGGAGCTGGAATGTGTTTTGTTTTTTTTTTTTTTTT
>NW_012267218.1:4060742-4105081 GCF_000151885.1 Dipodomys ordii | reverse complement strand
AAAGGAGGGAGGGAGGGAGGGAGGGAGGGAGGGAGGGAGGAAGGAAGGAAGGAAGGAAGGAAGGAAGGAAGGAAGGAAGGAAGGAAGGTAGATAGGTTGAACATAGCTGGGTGGAAATGGCTTACACCTATAATCCTAGCTACTCATGAGGCTGAGCTCTGAGGATCACAGGTTTGAAGCCAGCTGGGACAAGAAAGTCTGTGAGACTCTTATCTCCAATTAACCAACTATCTCCAATTAAACTGGAAGTGGCACTGTGGCTCAAAGTAGAGTAGATTGCTAGCCTTGAGTGACATCACCCAGGTCCTGAGTTCAAGCCCTAGTATCCATCATCATCATCATCATCATCAAAGATAAAGTAAAAATTAAAGTCTGATCTGCTCTGTTGAGGTCTCTCTCCTTTTTTTCCTTTTACCCCCTTGATTTTTCCTAACACATCCTGTCCTTAGGACTCTATCACTTTTGTTGGCTTTTGTTCTGGTGCTGTGGCTTGAAGTCAGGACCTGGACATTGTCCCTTAGCTTTCTCACTCAAGACTGACACTCTACTAGTTGAACTACAGCTTCAGTTTAGACTTTTTGATGGTTCATTGGAGATAAGCATTTAGGGCCTTTCTTGCATAGGCTGGCTTCGAACTGAGATCCTTAGATCTCAGCCTCTTGGGTTGCTAGGAAGACAAGCATGAGCCACTGGTGGCCAGCACTTCCATTGCTTTTTAATTCAAGACCCCTTTGCCAAGTCATACCTCTCAGTAATATTTTAAATCTTCCTCATTGCCCTTTCCACAGAAAGGCTCATTTACTACATGTGTTCCTAAATTCATAAATCCCATAAGGGCTGGAAGGCAGATGCTCCTCTGGGATCCCACAGTGATAGGCAGGCAGCTGCTCACCTGATAATAGAGCCTGTTTGAGCCTAACCTTGGATACACACACACACACAGAGCAAAAGCTGGTTAAATACTGCACATTGTCCACACTGTTGGTCTCTTGAGTGTTTTCTTTGGCTTGAAATCCACAGGCCCAAACCTCTAAGAAAACCATTGTTTTGATCAGGCCTGACAAATACCAAGGCCTGGGGACCATGGAGACCACAGAATGGGGAAACACCCACAGGATGCAGTGGCTGCCCCTGCTAGTTCATCCATCACCTCTCAGGCAAAGGGGCCCAGCCAATTAGAGGGCAGAGCCTTAGGGTCCCACACAAGCAGACCATGAGTAAGCCACAGGGAATGTTTGCTTGGAAAAGGTGCACTCCGCGGCCTGGAGCTGTGTGCTGGAAATGATAATGCCTCAGAGCATATGGCCTCAATCTAGGACCCACCCTGGGAACAGGGCCCAACCTCTCTCAGTCACAGACTAGATGCAAACAGCACTGCTTTTCTGACTTGGATGTTTTGTGCTCCGCGTGCCTATGCCATGATCCCTGCTCTCTACTAAACCATACCTTAATGGCATGCCTTCAAGTACAGTTCTGAGTCAAGAAATTCATGGAGCTCCCTGCCTTCTCTAGAACATTCTGCCTCTTCTCATCTCCTCTTCTCCACCTCACTCCCACCCCAGGAGATTCCTGCTCACTCCCCAGCGCCTCTGGCTGCCTCCTGCTCAATTTCAGCACCACCTCGAACCCTGGGACCACTATGGTGGTCCATTTTTCTGTCTGGGATAGATGCCTGAGGGAATAATGTATGGGAGGAAGGACTTAGTCTCGTGACGGCAGAGGTGTTGGCCCCCTGCTGCACAGAATGGTGGAGAGGACATGATGGAGTTGAGCTGTTCACCTCATGGTGGTCAGGAAGCAGAGAGACCAGAGTGGTGGGGGATGAGATCAAAGGTCCTACTGTTGTAAGGTGAATTATCAGAGAAGCCACAGTTTGGAAGATGAAATCTTGGGAGTCATTATTATGCAATTAGCAGGCTGCAGGCAGCCAGCTGCCTCAAAGGCCTGCAGCCCCCAATACACACAGCATAGTTAGGAAACAGGCCAGAGAGGAAAGAACAAACAAAAACAACACCAGCAAACCAATTCAGCTCTGACGGAGAGCTGAACTGGAACGCCATGATGACCAGAGATGAGCCAGGAGCCAAGAGACAGAGACAGGTGGGATGGCATCCAGTGCCGGTGCTGTTTCATGCCTAAATAGAGTCTGGGCAGGGGGAGGGTCACAGGACACTGCCAGTCCCAGGCACTGGACTGACAGGTTCAGCACCTATCAGCCAAGTGCCCACCCCTGTCTCCAGGGATCCAGGTGTGCCCATCACCTGTGTGTGTGTGTGGGGGGGGGGTAATCACCCTCCCCAACCATGAAGACAAGATGCCAGACCTTAAATGGCACACTCAGGTGCCAGCAGAATTTTCCCATCTAAGAAAGATAGGCCTTAGTCTTCCATATTGGGTAGGGCATGCATAGAGGCTACTCTGAGGCTGGTGATTCAAGCCAGTTAGGGAGCTAATCAGTGCCGAATCAGAGCATTCTCTATATGCAAAGCTTTCCTAAGCTATGACATCTAAAGCAGACTCTCCTAGCTCACCCCATTGAGCCAGGCACCTGCATTTCTCAAAGGGTATCTAGGCCTTGGAGCTGGGTGGACAGGCCAACCTCCCAACCCTCTCCACCCCTCATCTCCTGCGTAGGCACCAGGATGGCTGCAATGAATTATTTAGGCTCAGCCACCTTACTTCCCTAGGACCCACCTTCTCAGTCATACCACCAAATTACACCTCTATCACACGTAATGGAATTAGCCCCGTTCTACCCACTGATGGGCTCAGAGTCCCCATGATTCAGTGACCTCCCAAAATCCCCATTGGCTGGCAGCCAGACCTTTAATGCTTAAAAGTCTTCAGGAAGCCGGGCGCTGGTGGCTCACGCCTGTAATCCTAGCTACTCAGGAGGCTGAGATCTGAGGATCGTGGTTCAAAGCCAGCCCGGGCAGGAGAGACCGTGAGACTCCTATCTCCAATAAACCACCAGAAAACCAGAAGTGGCGCTGTAGCTCAAGTGGTAGAGCGCTCGCTTTGAGCTGGAGAGCTGAGGGACAGTGCCCAGGCCCAGAGTTCAAGCCCCACGACCGACAAAAAAAAAGTCTTCAGGAATATTTCAGATTCAACCCGTAACAGGCCCCACTATCCTTGGTTACACATGTCACCTCTCTGGATGTTAGTTCACAGCCCCCAGTGATACAACTGAGGCACATGCCACCTTGATATCAGCACACCAACACACCAGGGTGTGCATCTGTGTGGGAGAGGTACACAGCTGAAACATATACGTGTGTGTATGTGTGTGTGAGAGAGAGAGAGAGAGAGCACATGTGCGCACACATGCACGTGCATGCACCAGTACTAGGTGGGACTTGAACTTGGGGTCTTGAGCTCCTGCTTAACTTCCTCACAGAGGGCTGGTGCTCTACTTCTGACTTTGTTTTTGCTGATCCTGGGCTTGAAATCATGGCCTGGATGCTATCCCTGAGCTTTTCTTCTTGAGGCTAGTGCTGTACCAATTGAGTCTCGGTTCTGCTTCTGGCTTTTTTGGCGGGTGATTAATTGGACATAAGAGTTTCAATTTCCTGCCCAGGCTGGCTTTGAACCATGATCCTCACAGCCTTTCCTGCCCAAAGCTGGCTTTGAACCTCATTCCTTGGACCTCAGCCTCCTGAGTAGCTAGGATTATAGGCACCCAATTTTGAGCATATGCCTTTAACACACACACAACATCTCTACCAAGAAATTGTTCAATACCCTTAAAGTTCAGACCTCCTCTTTGGAGCAGTCCTATAAAGTGAGAAGTTACACTTGGCCAGCCACCAAGGACTGGTTATGTTTCTACCTGCATCTCTCCTTTCTAGTCTCATTATAAAGGAATATAAGTTGTAGGGTAACTTATCCAAATCAAGGATTTGTCATGTCCTTAGGTTCTAGGGCCAGATGCCCAGATCAAGCCCAAAGATGGCGAACTAAACCTAAGATTAGCACACCAGAGACTCAGCTAGGTGATGCAGCAGAGCCTCCTTCCACACCTGTTTCCTGTTGGTCCAGTCGGAATTCGACTTCATGAGGCAACAGCCTGGGCCCAGAGATGCATTTTGAAGCTCAGATTTCTGTGAGGCCTGACCCAGTCAAGATACCTTCCAAGCTGGAGCTGGTTCACTGACAGAGGATGCTGGGATGTGACAGGAAGACCTAACCCTGCTCACCACTGCCCCTGCCCTCCTCAACTTAGCATGTCCCAGGTGACTTCATGTTCAGAGTATGGTCAACAATCACAAGACCTGGAGGGTTCCAAAGCCTCAAACCTATGTTTGCCTTCTCCCAACTGTGCCTTAACAGTTCCCTGAGGTGTGGCCATGCCCCACAGTCACAACCCCAGCACACCACACCTAACTTCACCAATAGCCTTGGCACATGCCCCTGGGCCTGGCAGCCTGTGTGGGACCACCTCCACCTGTGTGGAGGACGGCTGGAGACGCACAGCACCCCTCAGTGGTGGCCAGAGTCAGCGTGTACAGATGCAGCTGCTTCTCATCAAACCTGTCAAAGTGTACAGAGATTCATTGCTGAAGTTTGATCTGTACAAACACACAGCCTCGGCTGTCCTGACCAACGTCTGTCTATCATCAGGGTGTGTCCTTGGAGCTGTGTGGGTGCCCTTGTGGGTGTGAATGCAGCTGTAAATTGTATACGTGTGTGCCTGTGTCTGAACATACCTGTGTGTGAGCCATTTCACTGAAAGCTGGAGATAGGATTATTTGTGGTAGGGATAGCATGTGGGACAGGATTTTGACTTTAAAGCTTCTGCCCTGTTTGGGTTTTACAAGTGTGAATCCTTGGAAGTATACAAAGTATCTATTATTTAATAATGAGTGGATTTCTCTCACCCAGCTCCTTCCACCAGTCCTGCTGCAGGCAGCCCGGTGGGGGGGGGGGGGGAGATCTGAGCAGGGAGATCTCTACCTGGGAGCTTTGGAGCAAAACTCACCCTGGGAGACTAAGTCTAGGGGCATCTTCCGCTGCGAACTCACCTCAGACCTCTGGACAGGATGTGGGAAGGTTCAGGTACAGAGGCAGGCAGGTAGTCGGAGGTGACCTCGAGCTCTTGTCAGGTATTCATAAACAAGGAAGGATCAGGCAAGGCAGCATATCTACATCCTGATTTACATCTTCCGTGTCTTTTCGTAATGGATGAGACTCAGGACTCACTGTAACATAAACATATCTGATTACTTTCTTGTCAGAAGCCAAGACAAAGAAGTAAGTATGATTAATAATGTAACACCCTATAAAAATAATAATGTTGAGTAAAGGAAATTAGGTCAGAAAGAATACCTAGTACTTGGTTCATGATTTAGATAAAGCCGGACGCTAGTGACTCATGCCTATAATCCTAGCTACTCAGGATCCTGGCTGAGATCTGAGGATTGTGGTTCAAAGCCAGCCCAGGCAGGAAAGTCCCTGAAACTATTATATTACTAAAATACCAGAAAAGATGGAAGTGGACCTGTGGCTCAAGTGATCAAGTGTTGGCCTTGAGCAAAAGTAGTTTGGAGACAGTGCCTAGGCCCTGAGTTCAAGCCTCAAAACTGGCACACATACACTCACACAAGAAAACAAAACAAACAAAAACAATGTTGAGTAAAAGAAATCATGCTTATAATCCTAGTTATTCAGGAGGCTGAGATCTGAGGATTTTGGTTTGAAACCAGCTTGGCCAGGAAAGTCTATGAGACTCTTATCTCCAATTAACTACCGAAAAGCCAGAAGTGGAGTTTAGCTCAAATGGTAGAGCTCTAGCTTTGAGTGAAAAAAACTAAAGAACAGTATCCAGGGGCACTCACAGGCCCTGAGTTCAAGGCCCAGGACCACCACAAAATAAGAATAATTTATGTAAAGTAAAAAAAGAGAAAAACTCATCTATGGTGGAGTTGTCCTGGGGGGGTATGTGTAGGGGTTGAAGATTTCTAGAACTCCTCTGGGTTAGAGCTGCAGGCTAAGCACATGAAGAAATTCAACCTGGGGGCTGGGAAGGTGGCTCAGTGGTAGAGTGCTTGCCTTGCATGCCTGGGGCCCTGAGTTCGATTCCTCAGCACCATATAAGCAAAAAGAAAAAAGCCAGAAGTGGCGCTGTGGCTCAAATGGTAGAGCGCTAGCCTTGAGATGAAGAGAGCTGAGGGACAGCGCCCAGGCCCAGAGTTCAGGCCCCACGACTGGACCAAAAAAAAAAAAAAGAAAGAAATTCAACCTGTTGTTCACTTACAGTCTATAATTCACAGTAAATAAAATGTACCAGTGAGCTAATATGATAATGACATGAGTACTAATAATACATCCCTTTTTTTCCACACAGTTAAGCTGGACTTCTCTCCTGCTCTGTCCTGAGATCTGAGCCCAGGGCAGCCATCCACCCTGCTGGACAGCAACATCCTGCCTTCATCAATTTCCCCAGTTTACAGCTGTGAAAATGCTCAGTGGAACCCAGTTTTGTTTAGAGCTCTGAGGATGACCTAGCTCTGACCAGCAAGCTCACATCCAGAGGAGGAGGCAGGGATGAGAGCTGCGGTGGAACCGCACCAGCTGCTTGCCCAGGCACGAGGAGCACTTGAGGAGCAGCTGAGTGCTCTGCAGGGGAATGATGTCTGGGCTGAGCTGGAGAGATTGGGTGAGGTCCAGGCCAGCTGGAACTGGAGGGTGGGTGACTTCCAATCTGGAAGAAACAGCTAGAATGGCAGGAAGGAGGAATCTTCCTGGTGCTGTCCAGGTAAGGGTGTCTGGTTGAAAGGAGCTCACGAGACTCAACCCAAGGGCATCCCGACAACAGCAAAGCTATGTTCTTCTGGGAACTCTGGGATTCTAGAACTAAGGGCTGGGTGTAGTGAGAAACTTCCCGACTGCATTAATAAGATAATGTCAAGTATTATTTGTTTTATGAGCTAGTGTTAGGCCATGCAGATTTCACGTAGATACTGAAGGGGAGGAACTGACAATACAGATCTGATGTCACAGAGCCTCCTGAATCCCATAATCCAGAATGTCAGTCACAGAAACCCAGTCCCAGGTGACCCCACCCAGATACAAGCTGCTGTGATTACTGTAGACACTTCCTTCTGAAGTAAGGGAAAGACTGGGTCTAAGCAAGTCACCTTTTCACAGCCATCCTGGTGCCTAGCTATGGGATGGGAGCTGTCCACCCAGCTTCCAAGGCCTAGAGGTAAGACAAGCCATCCTTTGAATTGCAGGTAAGCCATATTGTGTAGACCCAAAGAGCATATGTAAATGCATCAGCTTATTTAGCCTGGAGAGGCCCTGCTCTTGGTGCCTCCCTTGGTGCCTTTTATGTTGGGATTTTGTCACCACCCAAACATATGGTCTTCACCTTTAAAAGGTGGTGTAAACTCTGTTCCTGGCTGCTGGTCTTTGAGACAGGAGTCCACCATGCAGTCGCTGGCCTTTTAGTAAAAGACTCCCAATTTTATCTTTCAAAATGTGGCTTCTATGTTTTCTTACTATATGACATTTGGAGGCTCCCGGGAGATCCCAGTGCCAAGGAGGGCATCTGGGTTCCTTGAAGCCACTGGTGGATGGGTTTGGCAAGCCGGCTGCCAAGGGGCAGAAAGCCCCACAGGGAAGTGCCCCCTGTCCCAGGGCCCTGTGGTCTTTCTGCCACTCCAACAGCTGGATCATGGAAGCTAGACATGCCACTAAATATTTTTGGAGTCACTCAGAAGTCTTCCAGAAGTAACTCTCTGTTTCTCTTTCCTGTTTTGTGTTTGTTTTTCTGAATTCTGGGTACCAATCCATCTGGGAATTGAAGAGTAAGATTCTGGTGCACTGATGGGAAAGGCCCACTTGCAAATTCAGGTACTGTGGAAGGTAGTCACTGAGGTGGGAGATTTGTGGATCAAGGCCCACCCAGTTTGCTCTCGGGTTAGTTTTGTCCTTCTTGGGTTCATCTCCTGTTTCCTCAGGTCTTTATGGGGGAAATCTAGTGGGACCTGGGGGGCGGAGGGCCTGGTTCAAACAACCAGCTAATCTTAGCAGATTAAAATTCGTAAAGTGCTCCTGCCTAAAATTGGTAAAAGACTGTCAGGCCACCAAATGGGCTAAGAAATTAGCTTCAGGTAACTTCCTCAATTCCTCCAACTGAAGGTATTCAAAAGGACAATTGGTATGCTAATCTAATGTGTCCTGCTAAACAAGCAAGCCCTGGAGAAATGGGGCTGGAGGATACTGGGGTGGCTTATTCATCTGTCAGCAAAGTTTTGTCTTAAATCACGGTCAACTGCAAGAGTAAAATTGGCAAAAAAAAAAAAATACCTCTTGTCACTAAAACTTCCTAAAAATGAATGGCTGATATTCATTTTTATATGCTTTAAGATCTTTGTGTATAAGTGTGTGTGTGAGTGTGTAAACATGTTCAAGAAAATCTGGTATTTTAATGCATGCAGCTGTTAGCACTTACCAAAAATGTAATCTCAGGGCTGGGAAGGTGGCTCATTGGTAGAGCACTTGCCTTGCATGCATGAGGCCCTGTGCTCAATTCCTCAGCACCACATAAGCAAAAAGAAAAAAGCCGTAAGTGGCGCTGTGGCTCAAGTGGTGGAGCACTAGCCTTGAGCTGAAGAGCTGAGGGACAGTGCCCAGGCTCAGAGTTCAGGCCCCACTACCGGACCCCCCCCAAAAAAAATGTAATCTCTTGAGGACTTAGGATTTATTTCCTCCCACTGTTAAATTTGGTCTAAGTATCAGAAATGTGAGTACAGAGTTGTTGCCCTTATCCCCACCTCCGGTCCTCAGCTCTCCCCAGAGCTGAGCTCCTCCAGGCCCTAGAGTTCCTGCCATATTGCTGGCCACTCCCATTCTCCAGCCAGACCGACCTGTTCACGTTGACCCCCTCCAGAGGTACCTACCTGAAAAGGGGCAGATGCCATATGCTCCCTCACCACGGGGAGATATGGCCCCTCTACTAAACCTTCTAATCATCTTTCCCCTGTGCCTGCCTGCCTGCCTCCCTGTGGTCCCTGAGACGGTTGTGATGGACCCTAACATTTGGTGCCAAAACCTGGGACAGGTTCCCCGGTGGATTTGCAACCCCCATGAACACTTCCCGGGGTGGGGGGGGGGTTCCAACTAGCTGCCCTGGGACCTAGTCCACTATCCTACATTGTTGTCGCCAGAGGAACACCAAGGTAACTTTCTCCTGACCAAGCGCTCTGCTTCCTACCCATCCAATAGTGGCTGATTTGTTCTGACTCCCTGGTGAGTGACTCCGGGGGTTCAGATTTCCGTGTAGGCCACAGGACAAAATCTTGGCACTAAGTTCTGAACCTCACTTCAAAGGACTCAAAGGCCAAGGGACCCGGCAACTGCGGTGACGATCACATTTGCTGTTGTGTTCCCTTTGTATGAGCTGAACAGTACTACTAAGAATGCTTGGTTTTAACTCTTCAGCTCTGAAGGGATCCTTCACATCCAGCCCAGGGGACCACACGGAGGCAGGCAGGCACAGGAGAAAGATTATTACAAGCTCTAATAGAGGAGCCATATTTCCCCCAAGAGGGAGCACATGGCACCTGTCCCCAGCTAGCAGGAGGGTCTGGGGGGTGGAAGTTGTTAGGTTTTTAAAAAGAGGTAGCCGAGTAAGAACTGCACCAGCATGCACGTGGTATTCAGGTAAGGGGTAGGTTTATTCAGTAGACCTGCTGGGACCAGGCAAGGTTGGCACTCCACGTGGCTGGGAAAGGCCTGGGAATGAGAGAGAGCTGGGAAGAGAGAAAAGAGAGAGAAAAGAGCCAGAAAAGAGCAGAGAGAGGGGTAAGAACAGTAGCACTCACGTGGTATTCAGGTAAGGGGTAGATTTAGTCAGTAGACCTGCTGGGACCAGGCAAGGTTGGCACTCCACGTGGCTGGGAAAGAGAGAGCAAGAAAAGAACAGAGAGAGAGCTAGAATAGAACAGAGAGAGCAAGAAAAGAGCAGCAAGAGCAAGAACAAGAGCGCAAGAGCCCAAGAGCAAGAGCTAGAGAGCGTCTGGGCCTGGGCTAGGCCTTATGTAGGGTATGGGCGGGGAAAGGTGTGGCCACATCAAATTCAGATGTGACCTCAGCGGATGCAGATGTGACCTCTTCCAGGTGTCCCAGTTGCCTAGGTAACGCAGGTACTGGGTGGAGACTTTGCTGCGAGGAGGGTGGAGTCTGCTTGCCATCCAGGAGCGGACCTTACAGAAGTGAGGTAGGTGGGTCTGAGCAGAGAGGGGAGGGGGCCAGCTGTATGGCAGGTCTGGGAGGAGCTGAGGATCAAAAGTAGGCATAATGCTGACATTCCCCCCTGGTTGTTTAATAAAAATAGGGGTACCAGGAAGGGGGTTAATGGGTGGAGGTCGTTCTTCTGGAGCTACTTCCTGCTGTAAAGGGGCGAAGTAGTCAGGGGTCTCTGCTTTGTTGTTTGGCTGGGTACCATCCAAGAAGCATCTGCTTGACAGTTTGGTTGGTAAAGGTCCTCCTTTTTCCATGACATAGTTATCTAAAATGCAAGACACAGTTAATAAAAGGCAAAAAATTGCTGTTAGTACCCCAAGAGAGGGATTGATTTCCAGAAGAAGCTGTCAAAGACCTGAAATTGCCTTTTCTGTCTCAGATTGGAGATGAAGAGCCAAAGTAACTCCATTATGAGATTAACCCCACCATCTTGGGCTAGGCTGCCCTCAGAGTAACCCCAAGAGAAAGCGAGAGCGAGAACAATCTCAAGGATGGTTCGAATTGTGGTTTAACTACTCCCCATGGTTAACAACCTTAATTTCTACTCTATTAGGCCCACTTATTGTACTTTTACTTGTGCTTACCATAGGCCCCTGTGTGATAAATAGACTCATAACTTTTGTAAAGGACCGGGTAAATACCGTCCAACTAATGGCACTGAGGAATCAATATCAACCTTTACATTGTGAAGAGATAGCTGAAACCCATCTAGGGTTGAGAGCCCAGGGGCCATGATTGGCCCCTGAGTATCTGGAAGAAAAGGCAATGAAGGACTAAGCTAACTCCATTCTAAAAGCAAGCCATCATCTCCTGTAAAACTGATCTCAGGTTAAACTTAAGGGACAAAATAGTTATTGGAAAAACCAGTTCTTGGAAGGTTCTTGGAAAGCCCACAATCGAAACTGCTTGGAAAGCCCACAATCGAAACTGCAATGATACCCGTTATACCCCCAGCAACCCCAGTTAGATAAGGGTTGAGAAACACAACCCCAGTTACTGGAAAATGGACGGGATGGTCAGCTGGTAGAAACAGCTGCAGGGGCAGGGCAACCCAAAATTTATGTAGAAGCCCACGAACCTTCAACCCCGTCCTATTAGCTGGAAACCCTATAAGAACCCTGCTGAACATGTAGTCGGGGCTCACAACTGACCCGCTGTGTCGGTGACAAGTGTGACTCCAGGCTTAAGCTTGCAAATAAACGACACTTTTGCTGTTTGCATTGGTCGGGGTCTCTGGGGGCCGCTCAGGGGGTCTGGAGATCGAGTCTAATAGAAACACAGCATGGTACCTGACTCCTGGCATCCTGGAGCGGAGAGTAAGACTTTTCTGCTTTAGGATTATGGTAACCTGAGGAGGAGGTAGCAGAGATATTAAAGGTACCAGAACCAATGGGTGTCATGGGCTCTTTTGGTAACTTCCCGCTGGCCGGGGGCATCAAGGAATCCCTGGAACGAGGGGGTCTTTAGGGTCCAGGTCTGTGCTGGGCAAGGCCGGGCAGTGTAAGCAATGTCTCTGGTTGCCTGCAGGAACAGGATGGCCTTGACTTGTTCCCAGGTGGTGTCCTGGGCAGGGACTTTTGGAAAGGTCAGGCAAGAAGTTGACAAGGTGACAAGGCCAGTTAACATAAATGACATTGGAGAACACACATTGGCCATGGGCTGGAAATGTTCTATTTGGAGCATAAGCCTAGTTGTGGCCCATTACAGGGGAGGAGGAATAACTGGACTCGGGGCAGAAAGGCAGAAAGGGGGTGTCTACTAGGGTCTTTTGGGCAACTGGGTAGGGGAGAGCATAATGGACTGGCTGGGGGTACCAGTCAGAGACTACGATAAATACAAATAGCAGGTAACAAAGGCAAGACTGTAACTTTCTGTCCAGTTAGAAGGTAGACAGGTATGAACATTAGTTGGGCAAGCAACTATTTCTCTTGATCTCCCAGCTCTGATTAATTTTGAAAGGGCGAGCATAAAACGACTCCATTTAGGATGTCATCTTCTCTTACTCCTCCCCATGGTTTTCCATGGTCAGGACTGACTTAGTCCTGAGGGTGTCTCAGTGTCCATTGCTGGGACAGCTTGTCCCAGTTGGCATTTACTGGGTTTGGGCTTAAGGGCTGGGCACTGTCCCTGAGCACTTGTTTTTGAGGGTAGTGCTCTACCATCTAGAGTCACAATGCCACTTTCAGCCTTTGGCTGGATTCTTAGAAATGAGAGTCTCCAGCCATGCCTCCAGCCAGGCTCTTTGCTGATTAGATGTTCTCTGTCCCACTATCACAGATCTCTTGCAAGTTCCTTCCCAGTTAGAACAACGTGGGCATTATGCATGTTTATAAATTATCTTTAACCCTTTAAATGCTTCATTAAAACATTGGGCAACACCCTTTACCTCTTGGCTGAAGGTTTAAACTGGCCACTTTTTTTCTGAAGTCTGAGTTACCTTTAGGAAATTAACAGATTTTTTTTAAATGCACTAGCACTGGACCAAGAATCTAGACTTAGCATCTCTTTTCTTTTAGAAATACATCCAATTGGGGCTGGGAAGGTGGCTCAGTGGTAGAGCGCTTGCCTTGCATGCATGAGGCCCTGTGTTCAATTCCTCAGCACCACATAAGCAAAAAGAAAAAAGCCAGAAGTGGCGCTGTGGCTCAAGTGGTAGAGCGCTAGCCTTGAGCTAAAGAGCTGAGGGACAGCGCCCAGGCCCAGAGTTCAGGCCCCACGACCAGACCCCCCCCAAAAAAAGAAATCCAATTGTAAAATAGCATAGAAGTCAACTTAAATCCTTTGTTCACACACCCTTATGATCTAACTTGTGTGGATTAACATTACAGAAACAAACATCTGAAGTGGCTTGTGTTTTTCCTTTCTTTTTACCCCAAATTAGCAGGCTTTTGGTCATGGGTGATGGAGCAAGGCCGGAGTCTGGGCGAGGCTGTGGCATCTCTAGCATGTGTGACTATCACACCTCCTGCTGGTTACCTGCAAAACTTCTACATATACTGGATAAAGACCTGGTTCACACTGGCTTTTGCAGGCTGGTGCCCCTGGTGTACGCAGCTGTGACAACTTTGTTTTGTTTCCTGGGCATTTTCCATTCACAGGAGCACAGTGCATCTTGAGTCACTCTGGTCCCTTATTCTTAAAGGGAGTTGATTGGTACACTGGGGAGAAAATGGAGAATTAAACACATAGCCTTAGTTTACTAGCCATGGTCAGAGGTACCATATTTAACTCTTAGCATAGATGGACATAAGGAATGAGATAAATCACAGCCAACTTAATTACCAATTTCATTTACTTTGCAAAGGAAACTGTCCTTTCTAACTCCTTTCCCAAGGCCTTATAAAACTGCCTGTTGTTTCCTTTGGCTAGTTGTCAGGTCATAAAGTTTTAAAGCAATTCAGATTAAATCACAGCTTCCATTGACAAAGATTTTTAGCAAGCAGAATGCTTGGTAACTTTGGAATTATAACTGTTTATACATATTTTACACATAGACAAATTGACAGACATGTTGGTGCACACATGATGGAGCACATGCTTAGATTTTAAAATCAGCCGTTTAAAGTTTTTGGAATTCTAGCAGTATTACTTTGCCTAATTATCATGGAACCACATGGTCAGTTTAAAACACAAAACTTTGCCAACAAGAAACCTTTCAGTACACAGGAGACAAGACACAGACATGTAGCATGGCATAATGGTGCCAGGGCTGGTCAGGTCGGGGGGAGGGTCACAGAATCAAGTCTAGTTGGTGGGAAATTGAGTTGGCATGATACAGCAGCTGAGCTTCCAGGATGCCAAGATGGCGCATCTGCCACATGGTCAATGCTAGAGCAAACAGAATTTAATAATCTCCATGCTTAATAAGAACCAAAAACCTTTTAGCTAAAGTTTTTCTTTAAAACAATGTAATAATTCTTTTACATTTTGGTAATATCCAAACTTGTTGACCTTTTTTGGGAGTTTAAACTTAAACTCATCCATTGTCTTATCTCAACAAATATAAACAAATTATTACTGGGCTACATTTTTCCAGGGCTTTTCCAAGGCATTTAGCATCCCAAATAATTGTATTGAAGACTGTTGGGTGGGGATTCCCTGGAGCCCAAATTTGATCCACCCAGAACTCAACTCTAGGTTTGTTCAAATTGTCTAGAGCATTTTACCTATCAATTGACCTTTTGAATATCTTAACTTGGAAGAAGGGAAAGGCTACCAGAAGCTAATTTTAACTATTAACAGTAAGTGGTAGCATTTAAGGGGAGCAGGAAGAGAGAGATTTTCACCTGCCCAAGCACTCACCGAAGTGGAGTTTTAAATTTGGGGCCAAATTTGACTGATGGGGGGCTCAGCAGCTCACCAAGGTCCACACGGACCTTTATGTAAAGAAATTTAGTTGTATCTTCTCCATGGTAAGCGACCTGGACCCAAAGCTTGCTGCGAGCGTCCTAGGCAGTGCCATTTGGCTTATGGGGGGGGGGCAATGAGAAACGTCGTCATGCTTTTCTCCACAGGGGCCCTCGCCTTGGCCATGGTAGGCCCTAGTGGTGAGTTCCAGGCACTTGGCCAAGATTTTGGTCAGTTGAGGGGCTCGGTTAGCCCACGAAGGCTCAGGTAGCCTTATTACGGAAATACAGGAAATCAAAAACAGGGAACTCCAGTCAACTGGTCACTTACCTGGGGTGAGACTGTTGTGCCAGGCCGCAGACCCCCGAAGGCCACCAAGGAGCCGAATCCAATGCAAGCACACGAGAGCCATTTATTGCGAGCTCAAGCCTGGACTCACAATCGTCACTGACACAGAAGCAGCGGGTCAGAGTTGTGAGTCCCGGCCACGTGTTCAGCAGGGTTTTTATAGGGTTTCCCCGCAAGAGGAAAGGGTTTCCATCCTAGCAGTTACATGATTGGCTTAAGGTTCGAGGGCTTCTACATAATTGGTCAGCATTTTGCGGGCAAGTTTCAGGGTAGGCTCATTGGTTTAGGGGCATACTCATTTCTAGTAAGGGTAGGGGCTTTCCAACTTAGTGATTACAGGATTGGTTAAACCATACATAGCAAGCAGATCATTGTTTGGGATACATAAGACTAACCACAGGAATACAGGCAACAATATATTTTTTAACTGTTTATGATCCTACAGCTGCTTTTTCCAGAAACTCGATCAACCTGTTCATTTTCCAGTAACTGGGGTGGTCCCTTCCCATAAGTGGCTAACTTGTGTTTTGCCTCAACAGAACTTTATTAGCCAGTGTTGGATGGGCAGCAGGTAGAGCCCTCGGTCAGGAGAAAGTTACGTTGGTGGTCCTCTGGTGACAGGAGTATAGGACCAGAGGCTAGTTACCAGGCCAGCTGGTTGGAACCTCATCTGAAGTGTGTCATGGGGGAGCTACTTCACCAGGGAACCTATCCCAGTATGGGCCACCAATGGAGGGATACTTTACATCCATCCCAGGGGACCACGTGGACGCAGGCAGGCACAGGAGAAAGATTATTACAAGCTCTATTAGAGGAGCCGTTATTTCCCCCAAGAGGGAGCACATGGCACCTCTCCCTGTCCAGGTAGCAGGAGGGTGTGGGGGCTGGAAGTGAGGTAGATGGAAGCTCAGGTGGGTCTGGGTGGAGAGAGGGAGGGGCCAGCTGTATTGCGGGAACTCCAGGGCTGGGAGGAGCTCAGGGCTGGATGGAGCTGAGGACCAAAGGTGGGCGTGATGCTGACAAGCTCCAGGTCACCCTACCATGGCAGGGACACAACTTAAATTCCTCATAAAAACCACTCAAGGGGCTGGGAAGGTGGCTCAGTGGTAGAGCGCTTGCCTTGTGCCCCGGCCCGCGGGGTCGGTCAACAAGGGCTAGAGGAACTGACCTGAATGAGAGACAAGCCAGACACGAGGAAGGAGACCAAGACAGGGTTCTGATCAAGGTCTGTTTATTGAACTTACAAGCAGGCTTATATACTATAAGTGAATGAGGAAGTGGTTGCAACATATTGGTAACACAGTTTTTTACCAAAAAAAATGGAATGCAGCTGGGTGGGGTAAGTAAAAGATCAGTATCTATCTTTATGATAAATCTAAGCCACAGTGAGGTCTGTTACAAAATTCCTTAATCGATAAGTTATGAGCTGACAATTGGCTTTGTGGGTAAGCAATAACTTTAGCAAACGATAGCTTTAGGAAAAGTTTTACAATGATCTCCAGCAGCCTTGCATGCATGAGGTCCTGGGTTCGATTCCTCAGCACCACATAAGCAAAAAGCCAGAAGTAGCGCTGTGGCTCAAGAGGTAGAGCGCTAGCCTTGAGCTGAAGAGCCCAGGGACAGCGCCCAGGCCCAGAGTTCAGGCCCCACAACCAGACACAAAACAAACACTCAAGTTTGAGCCCAATCTTAAGCTTAATGCAATCAAATTTGGCCTCAAATTTGAAACTCCACGAAGCCCCTTCATGGGACACTGGAATCCTAACATTTTATGGGAGTTACATACTTCTGTGGGCATTCTGCAAGTAATCCTTTCTCTCTCTTTCTCTCTCCCTCTCCGTCTCTACCCCCCCTAAACTCTGCCTGCCTCCCTGTAAAACTGCTAACGGTTGAAATTGGCAAAAGCCTGTCAGGCCACCTGATGAGCTGAGAGATCAGCTTCAGGTAACTGGCCTTCTTCCAACTAAAGGTCAACAAGGTCAATTGGTATCTAAAATGCCCTAGTCAGAACTGGGCCAAAGACTGGAGTCCAAAACTAGGTGAGATGAATTTAGCTCCAGGATTCCTCAACAAAAGGTATTTGATATGCTAATATGCCGGCTAACAAGCAAGCAAGTCCTGGAGAACCAGACCTTAAAAAAAAATACTAAAGTGATTTGTTAAAAAGTTTGTGTTAGGCCGGGTGCTGGTGGCTCACGCCTGTAATCCTAGCTACTCAGGAGGCTGAGATCTGAGGATCGCGGTTCAAAGCCAGCCCGGGCAGGAGAGACTGTGAGACTCCTATCTCTAATAAACCACCAGAAAACTGGAAGTGGCGCTGTAGCTCAAGTGGTAGAGCGCTTGCCTTGAGCTGAAGAGCTGAGGGACAGCGCCCAGGCCCAGAGTTCAGGCCCCACGACCAGGTGGTAGAGCGCTTGCCTTGCATGCCTGAGCCCTGGGTTTAAAGCTGGAAGTGGCGCTGTGGCCCAAGTGGTAGAGCGCTAGCCCTGAGCTGAAGAGCTGAGGGACAGCGCCCAGGCCCAGAGTTCAGGCCCCACAACTGGACCCAAAAAAAAAAAAAAAAAGTTTGTGTTAACCGGATGCTGGTGGCTCACGCCTGTCATCCTAGCTACTCAGGCTAGATCTGAGGATCACAGTTCAAGGCCAGCCCAGGCAGGAAAGTTCATGAAACTCTTATCTCCAATAAACCACCATAAAACTGGAAGTGGCACTGTAGCTCAAGTGGTAGAGCGCTCACCTTGAGCTGAAGAGCTGAGGGACAGCGCCCAGGCCCAGTGTTCAAGCCCCATGACCGACGGAAAAAAAAAAGGATGAGTTTAAATATATACTTCAAGGAAGATCTTGAGGTTTAAGGCTTACCAAAAGTTTCAAAGGATTCTTTTGTTTTAAAGAGGAGAAGCTAAAAGTTTTTCTGTTCTTGCTAAGCATGGAGATTCTGTTAAATCTTGAGTTCTCTCTAGCATTGGCCAGTGGCGGATAATAGAGAAATTTAATAGGAGCCATCTCCAGAGACTCTTGGAGGTGGAGTCACACCCACCCCTCAGCTAAGGGGTATGCCAGAATTCCTAGAGACAGGAGCTAGATGTGAAGCTTCCAGTAACCCTCTCCCCTGAACTGCTGCTTAGTTCAGCTGCTGTTTCTCGTGCTGGCTCAATTTCCTGCTGACCTGACTCGTAATTCTGTGACCTTCCCCACACCCCTCACCTGATTGTCTCCTCAACCAGCCCAGGAGCCATTATGGCATGCCACATGTCTCTGTGTGCATATCCTGTCTCCTGAAAAGTTTTGTTGTTGGCATTTTTTTTTAACTGACCATGTGGTTCCAACATAATTAGGCAGAATAAGATTTTTTTTGGTCGGTGTGGGGCTTGAACTCTGGGCTTGGGCGCTGTCCCTGCGCTCTTCAGCTCAAGGCAAGTGCTCTACTGCTTGAGCCACAGCATCACTTCTGGTTTTCTAGTGGTTTACTGGAGATAAGAGTCTCACAGACTTTGCTGCCCAGGCTGGCTTTGAACCTCAATCCTCAGATCTCAGCCTCCTGAGTAGCTAGGATTACAGGAGTGAGCCACCGGCGCCCGGTTTGCATAAGATCATTTTGCCACTAAAATTCCAGAAAACTTAAACTGCCTATATTAAAATCTAAGTGCATCCTATGATTTGTGCACAAGCATGTCTGCTTATTGTCTATATCATTTCCAAGTTACTTGCTTTGCCTACAACTGTAACTAATGTAAACTGTGTAACTGTCAGGTCCGCCCTGAGAAGGCGGAGCATACTCCTCCCTCCTCTTGGCCAAGACTCCGAGCACTACCTGTCCACTTAGGTAATTGGTGCACTTGGAGGCAGTTACCTTCTCCCTTACTTGAGGTCACCTCCACATACCTGGTGTGGCCACACCCGTTGCCTTGATAAATCCTGGTCTGGCTGAGGTTCAACACTTTATCCCCGCAGTGTGTGGGTGCATCCAACTTGACATGAAGCAGCTTGCGGCTGGAAAATAAACCTTTCCCCTCCATGCTTTCTCTTTCCTTGGCTGCCGAGTTAGTTACCTAACAGTAATTACCAAATATTCTGCTTGCTAAAAATCTCTATTAATGAAAGCTGTGGTTTAATCTAGAGTTGCCTTGAAAATTTTGAGATCACCTGACTACAAGGCAAAGGAAAAAACAAGCAGTTTTAAAAAGACCTTAGGAAAGGAGTTGAGGAAACGAAAGTGGTTTCCTTTGGAAAGTAAATTCCGAAAGGTTCAAATATGAGTGAGGTTGGTAATTTAGTTCATTGTGATTTATGTCCTTCCTTACAAGTCTGTCAGATGTTAACTTTGGCACTTAATAAAAAAAAAATTGCATTGTGCTGTTGAGTTAGGGAGGTCCTGCTCCTGTTCCTCTCTTGGTGCCTTTTATGTTGGGGATTTGGCACCACCCAAACATGTGGTCCTTGTTTGGTGTAAGCTCTGTTCTGGGAGGCTGCTGGTCTTTGAGACAGGAGTCTTCCATGCAGTTGCCAGCCTTTTAAGAAAGACTCCTGATCTTTCAACATGTGGCTTCTGTTTTCTTCCCAGAGAACACTTCCAGCCAGGGCAATGACATGGTTGGGTTGCTTGAGCAGCCCAAACAGGGATGTAGTAGTTTTCATTAGGAAGAAAATGTTGATATCTTTGAACTCTTGAGGTGAGGAGGCATGTAAGGAACTTCTTCCAGCCTTGCAGGTGCCTCTTGCTGGGTGGAGTGAGCACAGGACCCCTAGGTGAGAGTGAGAGGGACGGGACTCATGGAATACAGATGCCTCGCTCAAGGCGAGCTAGGAAAACGCTTCAGAGAAATGCAGGTGAATGCAGAGAAATGCCTTAGGAAAGCTTTGTGTGGAGAATGCTCTGATTCTGCCATGATTACCTCCCTGAATGGCTTGGATCACCCGCCTGTGAGTAGCCTCTAAGATTTCCCCTGTATAGAAGAAGGCTGAAGCCTATCTTCCTTAGATGGAAAAGTTCTGCTGGTACCTGAACTTGTACTTGAGCAGGTCCATATAAGGTCTGTTTTTGTTGGACTTGAGCACCTCCACTCCAAGCATGTGGGTTTTGTCTTTAAAAGCTTTGTATAACTGGGCACTGGTGGCTCATACCTGTAATCCTAGCTACTCAGGAGGCTGAGATCTGAGGATCACGGTTCAAAGCCAGCCCGGGCAGGGCAGGAAACTCCATGAGACTCTTACCTCCAATAAACCACCAGAAAACCGGAAGTGGCTTGTGGCTCAAGTGGTAGAGCACTCGCCTTGAGTTGAAGAGCGCAGGGACGGTGCCCAAGCCCAGAGTTCAAGCCCCATGACTGACAAAAAAACCCACATAAAACAAAAAAAGCTTTGTGTAGGCTCAGTGTTGGGGGCTGTAGATCTTTGAGACAGGAGACCATCTGCAGACTGCCAGTGCTCCAATGAAGACTCCCAATTCAATCTCTCAAAATGTGGCCTCTCTGGAAGTGGCGCTGTGGCTCAAGTGGTAGAGCACTTACCTTGAGCTGAAGAGCTGAGGGACAGCGTCCAGGCCCAGAGTTCAAGTCCTATGACTGACAAAAACAACTACAAAAAATGTGGCTTCTCTGTTTCTCACCTCCGGTCTCAAGTGTGACCAAGCTAAACAGGATGGAGTTCCATTTGCATTCGAACATTCTGTCTTCATTAGTGGGAGCCCTCCAGTGAGGCACCCCCTCCATGTATGTCCCTCCTCCTAAGTTCCACTACCACCCAGTCATTGTATCTGTAAGAAATGAGAAGCAAGCAAGAGCAATCAATATGAGCTCAAGGCTTTATTGGGGGGCAGACCTGCTGGGCTGCTCCAAGCGGGAATGGAGGCAGCAGTAGTGGGCAGGTGTGAGTAGGGGGCAGTCACATGAGTCGTGTTACGTGGACCATGGGAATTTGGTATAGGGTCAGTTCCCAGGCATGTTATGAGGACTTGGGGGAGAGTCGCATTATGAGTAGTATAATGAGCCTGCTGCAGCTGGGGCTGGAATTTGCATGTCACACAGGGAGCAGTACAGAGAAGCCACAGTTTGAGAGTTCAAATTGGGAATCTTTATTAGAAAGCTAGTGACTGCAAACACAGTAATGTCCCAAAGAACCTGCAGCCCCAAATGCAGTTATTACAAAGCTTAAAAAAAAGCCCATACCAGGGTAGATAGCACATGGTATGGGGGCTGGCAAAGCATTCAAATAAGGATACTGGGTCTAACTAATGCCAAGTTGGTCACATGGTAGATAGGGAATTGGGTTCAACTGGCACCATCTTCATGGTGGAAGAAGGGGAAGCTCCACCTCCCACCCCCCTAGGTAATGGGTGTACCTGAATTCCTAGAGGCAGGGGCAAGAACTTGGACAACAGGTTACTGGACCTGCCAGTCTTGGGTCATGAACTCTTTTGTTTTGTTTTTGGTCCAGTCATGGGGCCTGAACTCTGGGCCTGGGCGCTGTCCCTCAGCTCTTCAGCTCAAGGCTAGCGCTCTACCACTTGAGCCACAGCGCCACTTCCGGCTTTTTTTCTTTTTGCTTATGTGGTGCTGGGGAATCGAACCCAGGGCCTCAGGCATGCAAGGCAAGCGCTCTACCACTGAGCCACCTTCCCAGCCCCGGGTCATGAACTCAAACTCCCTGTGACTCTGCCCCCTGACCAGGACTCTATTTAGGCCCAGACCAGTTTAGGTGCCATTACACCATGCTTATGTCTCCTGGCTCTCCCCGGTCACCATAGCATTCCACTTCAGCTCTCCATTGGAGGTGATCTGATTTGTTGGTATTGTTTTTCTGCTCTTTCTTTCCTCTTCTCCTCTCATGGCTCAGTGTCCTAACAATATTTGTTATGCCAAGGTCGCAGGACCCCCACCAAGAAGACCACCGAGAGTCAGACTCTACAGCTGTTTTATTTAAATGGGCTGCAGCTCGGGCCTCGTCCTACACTTCGACACAGCGGAGCCCAGGAGGAGAGCCTTGAGCTAAGGATTTGCAGGTCTTATAAGGGCACACAACCAGGTGATTTAGCACCATGTATTACTCTGCTCTGAAACAAGCAACAAATGGCCACTGCCTCAAATACTCTAACCTTTCATATTAAGACCTGCAGGTCTTGTAACAGGAGTCCATGTGTAGATACCTACTCTTTTCCAATAAAGACTTCCAATTTGACCTTTCAAAATATGGCTTCTCTGTTTCTGGCAACTTAATTCCTATACAACAGCATGTTTTACTGAAGCTAACTATCTAGGGGGAACAATCAAAGACAACTAAGGGCAAGTATTGTCTGGAGCTAAACAACTCATGACACACCTGCGATTCAAAGAGTATCACCTCTATATCACTTAACAACCCATAACACAGCTGCAGATCAAAGAAAGTCCTATATCCCTTTAGAGTTCTTGGCATTGGGTGAAAATCTTGTCTATTCAGATGCGAAGATGACGATGAAAACAAGATGGTGTTACTTAGATATAGTATCATATTTCAATACATTGAAAAAAAATAAAGGGGCCCAAGTGGACTTAGAAGGGGGAAAGCAGCAGAACTATGGATACTGGGTCTAACTGGCACCATCTTGGTATATTGGTGGACGATGAGGATTTTCCAAAGACTCCTAGAGGTGATATTCTACATCCTCACCCCTATCCTAAAGGTGATAAGGTGCCTGAACTAGAAGCAAACGGGCTGGGACTTGGACTATAGGTTACTGGACCTGCCAGGCCTGTGCCATGAACTCAAGTCTCTCTGAGCTCCCTAGGATCCTGCCCCTTGACTATGACCCTACTTAGGCCCCACCACCTCAGCTGGCATTGTGCCATGCCTGTTGTCTGCCAACTCTCCTCAGGTCACCATGGTGTCTCTCTTTAAGTCTCCATTAAAATTGCTCTGGTTTGTTGGGATTGTTATGCTCTTTCTTTCTTTCTTTCTTTCTTTTTTTTTTTTGTCGGTCGTGGGCTTGAACTCTGGGCCTGGGCGCTGTCCCTCAGCTCTTCAGCTCAAGGCGAGCACTCTACCACTTGAGCTACAGCGCCACTTCCGGTCTTCTGGTGGTTTATTGGAGATGGGAGTCTCACGGTCTCTGCTGCCCGTGCTGGCTTTGAACCGCGATCCTCAGATCTCAGCCTCCTGAGTAGCTAGGATTACAGGCGTGAGCCACCAGCGCCCGGCTATGCTGCTCTTTCTTTACTACTCTTGTGGCTCAGTTTCCTAACAGTATTAAGTGCATTGAGGGTGCATGTTGGGGGGGGGGCGGGGAACCATACCTCTGTTCCCAGTCACCGGCTTTGTAATAAAGACTCCCCATTAAACCTCTCAAATTGTGGCCTCTCTTCACCTGGGCATCAAATTCCCATAAAACAAAACCACGTGAAGATAAATTAGGAAGGGTCAATTATTTCTCTCACCTTTGATGCAAAGCTGCACACAGGGCAGGGACTGAGTCTTGGATACAAACGCTTCTCCCTGCCCTGGCTTTCTGGGGGCATCTTCTGCCCAGGGCACTAGCCGGGGCAGGACTTCCCAGTTCCCGGCTTCTGGCAGCCAGCAGAGCAGGGGAGGCGAGGGTGCAACACCACCAAGGCCTTGCTCGGGACCTAGGAAGCTTCCCCTGACTTCAGCTGGGGCTCTGATTGGGGACTGGGCCCAGGGCGACCCCGCGGGACCCCAGGCCTCGGAGAAGAGCATCCCGTACCGAAGCTGGGCGCCGCGCACTGGACCAGAGCGGACACGCAGGCATCCAGGTCAGGCTCCGGCCGCCGAGCCTGGGCGAGCGCGTGCCGCAGGCCGCTCCGGGCCGCCCCCTGCCGGCAGTTCTGTCCGCGGCGGGAAGATCGGGAGGGAGGCGCTCCGGAACCTGCGGGCCCACCATGCGCACGGGGATTGGTCGTCGTCGGTCAAGTGTCACACTCGGACCAACCAGAGGGCGAGGCGGGACCTTCCGCTAGCCATGGGCGGGGCCCGAAGACGGACACCTCCCGGGTCCAGCTGGCGGAGACCCAGGCCCCTTCCCTTGGACCTCGGATCCGGCGTCCACCACCGCGGGAGCTTTCGCCTCCTTTCCCATTCGGCGGCCCTGCTGCCCCCCGCCCTGCCGCCCTCCTCTTGGCTCCAGCCACACGGCTCTGCCCCATGCCCCTCACGTCTGACACCGGCGGGACTGAGACGCCCTTCCGAGGATACCCTGCCCGGAAGACCCGTCCTTCCCGGAAGGCCCGCCCCACCTCACGTCCGTGACCCCACGACGCTTCCGGACGCGGTGGGACTGAGCTGCGGGCCCCCAGCCACCCGTCCCTTCCTGCCCCGGGGTGTCCGCGTACAACGAAGGACGGTGGTCTGGGAGCTGACGTCACGGGCTGCAGCCTGGCGCGTGCGCGGATAGGGCTTGAACTCGGGGCCCGGGGGCTCGAGGCGGCTCGCGGCGCGCTGCGGCTGCAACCAGCGCCGCTTCCGGTCCCTGGTGGCTAGCCGGAGGCGAGTCTCAGGTTTTCCTGCCCGCGCTGACCTCTCACCGCAGTGCTCAGAGCTCCGCCTCCCGAGTAGCCAGGATTGCAAACCTTCATTTTCTTGGTTCTGAGGTGTAAACTTAACCCAGAGCCCGGCACTTGCTAGGTAGGCGCTGTCCCGTTGGAGCCACATCCTCCAACGTCTACCAGTTATTCGCGGTGAGATTGTTACCCACGAATTGCCCAATGCTGAAAGAGGAGTCTTTTTCTGCCTTGAAACCCGTGCTCTACTCTCCCCAGGTAATCAAACCCCATTAGGTTTTTCTTGTCTAACTCATGATCTTCTCAGGCCTCCTGAAGGGGGATCTTCTGTGTAGTAGGTGTACTTCCCCCTTTAAATCTCAGCCTTCCAAGTAGCTGGAATCGAAAGTGTGAGCCGCCTATGCCCAGCAGCAAACTTATTTTTAAATTTGCTGGAAATAACTCTTAAAAATGCAGTAAAAAGCCGGGGGCTGGTGGCTCACGCCTGTAATCCTAGCTACTCAGGAGGCTGAGATCTGAGGATCGCGGTTCAAAGCCAGCCCGGGCAGGAGAGACCGTGAGACTCCTATCTCCAATAAACCACCAGAAAACCGGAAGTGGCGCTGTAGCTGAAGAGCTGAGGGACAGCGCCCAGGCCCAGAGTTTAAGCCCCACTCCCGACCAAAAAAAAAAAAAAAATGCAGTAAAGACAGGCTTGGTGTCTCATGCCTGTAATCCTAGCTACTCAGAAGGCTGAGATCTGAGGATTTGCAGTTCGAAGCCAACCTAGGCAGGAAAGGCCATAAGACTCATATCACCTATTATCTACCTAAAGACACAAGTGGACCTGTGACTCACAGTGGGAGAGCGCTAGCCATAAGCATAAAAAAACTCAGGGACCACACCCAGGCCCCCTGACTGACAAAAAAGAAAAGTAGATCACTGCATTGAAACAATCCCCAAACCACAATCTTTTTTTTTTTTTTTTGTCGGTCGTGGGGCTTGAACTCTGGGCCTGTCCCTCAGCTCTTCAGCTCAAGGCAAGCGCTCTACCACTTGAGCTACAGGGCCACTTCCGGTTTTCTGGTGGTTTATTGGAGATAGGAGTCTCACAGTCTCTCCTGCCCTGGCTGGCTTTGAACCTCGATCCTCAGATCTCAGCCTCCTGAGTAGCTAGGATTACAGGCGTGAGCCACCAGCGCCCAGCTCCAAACCACAATCTTATGGGTAACCACTGAATTTGTAACTGCCTTTATTTTTCTAGCTCTGTACCACTGGAACCACAGCTCCTTTTTTTTTGGTGCTTAATTGGAGTTAAGAGTCTCTTAGAAGCTGAGCAGGGGTAGCTCATGCTTGTAATCCTAGCTACTCTGGAGGCTTAGATCTAAAGTTTGTGGTTTAAAGCCAACCCAGGCAAGAAGGTTCATGGGACTCTTATCTCCAGTAAAATACCAGAAAATTGGAAGTGGAGCTGTGGCTCAAAGTGATAGAGCTCTAGCCTTGTGTGGAAAAAAGAAAAAAAAAAAACCCTCAGGGACAGCACTCAGGACCTGAGTTCAAGTCCCATGACCAACAAAAAAAAAAAAAAAGAATTTTTTTAGAATTTCCTGCCTGGACTGGCTTCTTACACCATCCTCACATCTCAACCTCTTGAGTAGCTAGGATTGCAGAATGAGCCACTAGCATTTGAGACAACTATACCTTTTTAATATGAGTGAGGATGTTTGTATTCTTCAACTCTTCTTACATAAACAATGGGATAGAATAAATAAACATCTGGTGTTTCTGAAGAAAGCCCTGGAAGTCCAGATTATGGATGCAGCCTTGTTGACAGCAGAAACCTAGGATCTGCATAACCTCTCCTCCAACTGTGCAGGGCCACACTGCAGGAATGAACTTGGGGACAACAAGCGAGACACATCTTTTCATACTTTTTTTTTTTTTACTAACCCAGGGTCTGGGCACTGCCCTTTAGCTTTATTGCACTCTAGGTTGGCACGCTATCACTTGAGCCACAGCTCCACTTCCCATTTGGGGTAATTAATTAGAGATAAGAGTCTCAGGACTGGGCTGGGAAGGTGGCTCAGTGGTAGAGGGCTTGCCTTGCATGCATGAGGCCCTGGGTTCTATTCCTCAGCACCACATAAGCAAAAAGAAAAAAGCCGGAAGTGGCACTGTGGCTCAAGCGCTAGCCTTGAGCTGAAGAGCTGAGGGACAGTGCCCAGGCCCAGAGTTCAGGCCCCACCACCGGACCAAAAAAAAAAAAAAAAAAGAGTCTCAGGACTTTCCTGCCTGGGTTGGCTTCCAACCTGGATCTCAAACTCCAGAATAGGATTACAGGCATAAACCACTGATGTCCAGCACTGGTGGCTCAAGCCTGTAATCCTAGCTACTCAGGAGGCTGAGATCAAAGCCAGCCTGGGCAGGAAAGTTATGAGACTCTGATCTCCAATAAACCACCAGAAAACCGGAAGTGATGCTGTGGCTCAAGTGGTAGAGCGCTATCCTTGAGCTGAGGGACAGCACCCAGGCCTGGAGTTCAAGCCCCACAACCAGCCCCAACAACAACAAAAAAAGGCCAGTTACTTGATGGAACCCAGTTCATGTCAAATCCCAGAAGATACCAAGAGAGGTGTGTTGCTGAAGCTGTTTGCAGAACCTGAGGGAAAGGGACCTTCTTGTCCAAGCTGTAGAAAAGGCCCATTCTAGGGCTGGTACTACAGGGAGTGAAGACGGCTAAGAGGTCTGATCTGGAGGAGGAGAGGCAGAACTCCCTGCAGGCCAGGGAGTTCTAACTTGTGCAGAGAAATGAATTAAAGCCCATAAACAACCAAACCCCAAATTAAAAAATACTGAAAAAATGTTAAGAGGAAAATAAAAAGCTCCAACAGCTACTGGCTCTATTAATACCACACAAAGCCGAGGCCAAAAAATAGAACATGCGTGAAAATTAACGCTGTGCTGGGAGAGAGGAGGGGGTGAAGCAGGGCAGAGAAGGATGAAAGACATCAGGAAGAAGACAAGAAAAGATGGTAAACTTGGGGCTGGGAATGTGGCTTAGTTGTAGAGTGCTTGCCTAGCAAGCATGAAGCCCTGGGTTCAATTCCTCAGTACCATATAAACAGAAAAAGCTGAAAATGGTGCTGTGGCTCAAGTGGTAGCGTACTAGCCTTGAGCTAAAAGCAGCTCAGGGACAAGTGCCCAGGCCCTGAGTTTAAGCCCCAGGACTGGCCAAAAAAAAAAAAAAAGATGGTAAGCTTGGAGAGGAAAACCCAGAAATTGGAAGAAAGCTATAAAAGAAAGAGGAAAAAGAAAGAATTGGAAAGGGAGGGAGGGCAAAGGGGAAGAAAGCACTCCTGGATGTAGGGAGATCTAGTCTTTCTTCCAGTAACTATTAAGATATACTATGCTAGCCACGTCGGTGGCTTGTGCCTGTAATCCTAATTACTTAGGAGTCAGATCTGAGGATCTCAGTTCAAAGCCGGCTGGGGCAGGAAAGTCCATGAGCGTCTTCTCTCCACTTATTCATAGAAAAAGCTGGAAGTGAATCGGTGGCTCAAGTGGTAGAGTGATAGCCTTGAGTGGAAAACAAGGACCTCAGACACAGCACCCAAACCCAGAGTTCAAGCTCCAGGACAGGCAAAAAAAAAAAGCTATACCACTTCACTGGACATGGTCTCTAGTTCACCTGCTCTGGGTCCCTGACATCAGAACAGCTAGAAGGAGCTGGATACATCTTCTCACTCCCTTCTCTGGTGAACCAGATGTATGTAGTCCGGCCAAGCCAGGCTTCTCTGGTTTCAAATGAAACACACACATACACACACACAACACACAACACACACACACACACACCAGGCTTCTCTGGTTTCAAATGAAACACACACACACACACGCGCGCGCGCACACACACACACACACACACACACACACACACACGGGGTGGGGGGGGGAGAGGAGTTCCAAAGTCAAGTTCTGCTCTCAACATTCCTCCATTAGCTGGAGAGTATAGCCTCAGGCTCAGAGAGCAGGTGGTACTGGGAAGCTGAGGAAGTGGCATCTGATGTGGAGGCTGAAGGGCACATGTATGCAGAGCAAGAGATGAGGAAGAGACTTCCCAGAGAGCAGGCTGGTACCAGGCAGGCATCTTGGGGCCTTGGATAACTTGGAGTGTCTGCAAGATGCACACGTGGCAGAGAAATCCTAGCTGACAGAAGCTCAGGAGTGGAGGAAGGTGGAGGCTATAGAGCTCACTCGAGATGACCAGATCGTCTCAGCAGAGGGAGGGACCCAGCACGTTGAGACCTCCTAGGCCTCCAGTTACCACCGAGGCCTAGGAAGGGGGCTGGCTCCCCTTCACCCAGCCCTGGGCATCGGCAGGAGGCTGCTGGCTTTTCAGGGAAGAACTTCAGAGTTGGAAAAGCCAAGGTTTTAGATGAGAAGACACGGGTTGTAAGAAATTCCAGAATTTACTTCTGTTAGGAGGGAAGCAAGGAAATAATAAGAGTACTTGAACTCAGTTAAGCACAAAGTAGTTAACACTTCATGGTGTTATTAAAAAGGGAGCCAGCATCCACTTCAGTTTACCTTCTCATGTGAAATACTTACAGTTGGTTAAAGTGGCCTAAAGACTGGAGACAAAATGAGAAGTGATGGAAAAGAACCCACAAATTCAAAATTGACAACTTGGCTTCCACAGTTCTCATTTAGTATTTTTTCTTATTACAAATAAAGCTCATGTGTAGTATCTGCCCATCCATGTCCACACAGCATTGCTCATAATGTCCAAAACATCCAAGTAGCCAGAGGGCACTGGTAGATGAGTGAATAAGCGGAATGTGATAGAGACATAAACAACGTGACCCAGCTTTTTTCTGACATGCTGCCACACAGATGAGCTTCATCTGGGGACATGAAGCTAGGCGAAATAGTCACAAAAAGCCAGAACTGTCTCTTCTTCCTCCTCCTCCTTTTTTGCCAGTCCTGGGGCTTGAACTCAGGGCCTAAGCACTATTTCTGAGCTGCTGCTGCTGCTTCTCCTCCTCCTCCTCCTCTTCTTTTTTCCTCTTCCTCCTCCTCCTCCTTCTTTTTCCTCTTTCTCCTGTTCCTCCTCTTCTTCCTTCTTCTTTTGGTCTGTCTTGGGGCTTGAACTGTGGGCTTGGGCACTGTCCCTGTGCTCTTCAGCTCAAGGCAAGCACTCTACCACTTGAGCCACAGCAACACTTCCAGTTTTCTGGTGGTTAATTGGAGATAAGAGTCTCACAAGTTTCCTGTCCAGGCTAGCTTTGAACCGTGATCCTCAGATCTCAGCTTCCTGAGTAGCTAGGATTATAGGCATGAGCCACTGGCACCCGGCCCTTAACTTCTTTTTGCTCAAGGCTAGCACTCTATTGAGCCATGGTCTTTTCTGTTTATGTGGTGCTAAGGAATTGAACCCAGGGCTTTGTGCATGCTAGGCAAGCACTCTACTGCTAAGCTACATTCTCAGCCTCTTTGGTTCTACTTCTCTGAATGAGGTCTGTCCTTCATAGTCAAAATCATATAGAGTAGAATGAATGTTGATTGCCAGGGACCAGGGGAAAGAAAAGGGGAGATGACGGATTAACACCAATAGTTCCAGGGTTTTATTTGGTTTTTGAAACAGGGTCTCACGTAGCCAAGGCTGGCCTCAAATTCAGTCCTCCTGTCTGAGCCTCCTGAGTGCTGGGATTAAACCCTGTACCACCTTCCCTACCTTTCTAGTCCACTTTACAAGAGTACTATAGATGGACAGCCATTATGGCTGCATGATTTGAATGTACAGAATATCAAAATGGTTAATATGGTAACTTATTAGGTATATTTCACCACAATACCACAATATTTTTAAAGGCATGCTTGAAATATTACCTATAAAATATACAGTAAAAACAATTTATACCCCAATTTTTCCTATACCTTTTCAAAAACAAGTTGAGATTATAATACATACAACAGGTGTACAATTTTGCTTAGTTCTAATACTTTTCTTGTCACAGTGTCACAGGATGTGAAGTTCCCCTCTAAAGGTAGGGACTCAGAGTTCTTGACTTCGTCTGCAGAATAAGAATTTCTGGAGAAGTCATATGATAAGAAAACTTGAAACCCGGCACCAGTGGCTCAGGCCTGTAATCCTAGCTACTCAGGAGGCTGAGATATGAGGATCATGGTTCAAAGCCAGCCCGGGCAGGAAAGTCTGAGATTTTGATCTTCAATAAACCACCAGAAAACTAGAAATGTCGCTGTAGCTCAAGTGGTAGAGTGCTTGCCTTGAGCTGAAGAGCTTAAAGACAGCGTCCAGGTCCATTGTTCAAGCCCCAGGACCGACCAAAAAAAAAAAAAGAAAGAAAACTCAGTAAAGCTAAGTAAGCAAGCTGGTAAGCAGAGACACATTCTAACAGAGTGTGGGTACCCTCAAAGGGGAAGAGATACACTGGGCTCTTTGACATCAGGGGTATTTATAGGATAAAGGCAGGGTCTAGTTTAACTCATGCAGGCAGGTGCTTATCTTTGCTCTTAATCATTCTTGGTGTTACACTATTACTACTTGGGTTCAGGGTCACTGAGACTGCCCTGTACTTTGTTTTTTTTTTTTATTTTTTTTGGTCTGGTCGGGTCTTGGGGCCTGAATTCTGGGCCTGGGCACTGTCCCTCAGCTCTTCAGTTCAGGATTAGCGCTCTACCACTTGGGCCACAGTGCCACTTCTGGCTTTTTTCTTTTTGCTTATGTGGTGCTGAGGAATCGAACCCAGGGCCTCATGCATGCAAGACAAGCGCGCTACCACTGAGCCACCTTCCCAGCCCCTGACCTGTACTTTAAATATATGACCATTATGTTTAGGCATCTCTGTTAGGAAAGAATCCATTCTGCCATATATTTGAAAACTGGTGTTTATCTTTGAGATAGAATGCGCCCTACCACAAATGTTTACCCTTTGAGATGAGCACTGTGGGCCAGGAGGAGCCATTCTCCCAAGTGTTTGCTTCTCTAGGATTTTTTTTTTGTTTGGTCGGTCCTGGGACTTGAACTCTGGGCCTGGGCACTGTCCCTCAGCTCTTCAGCTGAAGGCTAGTGCTCTACCACTTTAAGCTACAGTGTCACTTCCGGTTTTCTGGTGGTTCACTGGAGATAAGAGTCTCTGGACTTTCTTTCCCCGGGCTGCCTTTGAACTGTGATCCTCAGATCTCATCCTACTGAGTAGGTAGGATGACAGGCATGAACCACTGGCACCTAGCCTGATATGTGTCTTTTTAATGATGTCCTTTTTCAGATTGAGAGCACACTAATTATTTGGGGCCAGGAGGCAAGATCTGATGGAGAAAGCTGCTCTTGCTTCTTTTCTTTGTGTTAATACTGCAGCTTATGAAGGAGCACAAAGGGTGACAACAAAGAAAATAGTGCAGGGCTGGGAAGGTAGCTCAGCGGTAGAGTGCATGCCTTGCAAGCATGAGGCCCTGGGTTCGATTCCTCACCACCACATAAACAGAAAAAGCCGGAAGTGGCGCTGTGGCTCCAGTGGTAGAGCGCTAGCCTTGAGCTGAAGAGCTGAGGGACAGTGCCCAGGCCCAGAGTTCAGGCCTCATGACCGGCAAAAAAAAACAAAACAAAACAAAGAAAATAGTGCAATATTTCTTTCTTTGTGTGTGTGATGTTTCTAAATATACTGTTTCTAAATTCCTGGCTGTCATTTGCCTTATCTTCCCTAGTCTATCCTACCTCTATGGCTATAAAAATTTATGGCTTCATATTAAATCCATGATTGCTTATGGCCTGACCATAAAACTCCCAAGAATAAATACTTCAGGCAGACAAAAGAGTAACTCCCTAGTTCCACGAAGGATCTTTTTCCAGGTGGCTATGTCAGTGTGTGTTGGGATAGGTTAAGGCAGGCTGCTGCCACCCCCACTACCACAGCTTACCCAGGAAGGAAGCGGAGATAGAAGAGAATCCGGGTCCCACAGCTCCTGACCATGACTCCCAGGGCACTTAGCCTGTCCATCGCCATTCCTGTGTGGCTGCAGCAGTTCTAGGCATCACACCAGTTTCCCGGCAGGAGGGAAAAGGGGCTGGCTTCTACTGAGGTTGGCTTTCTTTGGCCGACCCCTGAGCTGTTCCTCCAGGCTGGTTCTGTCTTTTCAGTAAGGAAGGGGAGCCTCTAATAACACACCACCCCCTCACCTTCTGCATTTCACTAGTCAGAGTGGGCCACATCCTCCCTTCCTCCTCAGACCCACCACTGCCAAAGAGAGCTGGATCACCTGTGTGGCTAGACAGTCGTAAGTTACATTACTAGCTGAAATTGACTCACCCCCACCCCTGCCATGGGTCGGAGAATGTTTACACTGTGGGTAGAGATGCAGCTCCTTGTAGAGTGCTTGCCTGGGCCTGGGAATGACTTGGTAGTAGAGCACTTGCCTAGCATATATGATGCCCTGGGGTCAATTCCTCAGTACCACATAAACAGAAAAGTGCTTGCCTAGCACTGGGATGCCCTGGGTTCCATCCCTAGCATTAAACAAAAAGTAAAAAAAAAAAAAATTGGGCTTAGCAAGGGTGTGTGTGTGTGTGTGTTGGCTGTTGGGTAACAAAGAGTTTGCTGTAGGGACCTCATATGTTTTTCTTTTCTTTCTTTTTTTTGGCCAGTCATAGGGCTTGAACTCTGGGCCTGAGAGCTGTCCCCCAGCTTTTCAGCTCAAGGCAAGTGTGCTACCACTTGAGCCACAGTGCCACTTCCAGTTTTCTGGTGGTTTATTAGCGATAAAGAGTTTCACAGCCTTTCCTGCCAGGGCTGGCTTTGAACCGGGATCCTCATATCTCAGCCTCCTGAGTAGCTAGGATTACAGGAGTGAGCCGTTGCCGCCTGGCTCCTCATATCTTTTTCTAAGCAAGTGCTTAGACTGTACTAGTCACATGGTGTCATTGTGATAAAATACCTGAATGATTTATGGAAGAGTATTTTAGGCTACAATGTTATCGGTTGTAGTCCATGGTCACTTGGCTCTGATGCTTGTGGGCTCCTGGTGAGGCAGAGCATCATGGCAGACAGTAATGGCAGAGCAAAGCAGCTCACTTCACTGGAAGACGGGAAGCAGAGAGGACAGGGACAAGACATTTAAGACTTCCCCGGTGACCCACTTCCTCCAACCAGAACCCACCTTCTGACAGCCCATCCAATAGGAATTCATCAATGGCCTGGCTCATTGACAAGGTCCCTATCTTCAAGCCTTCAACAGGAGTCTTTTTTGGGAGAAGTTTATATTTAAATTGTCCCCCTTATATACAGTATGCCTGGCTCATTGACAAGGTCCCTATCTTCAAGCCTTCAACAGGAGTCTTTTTTGGGAGAAGTTTATATTTAAATTGTCCCCCTTATATACAGTATGGACTATGGTATTCAACAATGTCTCATACATTGTTTCTACCAATTGTTTTTTTCTCTGCTGGTACTGGTACTTTGTTCTCATGGCAGGGATCTCCTTGCTAGGCAGGTGCTCTACCATTTGACCCAGGTACCCCAGCCCTTTTTACTTTTATTTTCTGAATAGGGATTTGCTTTTTACCCAGGCTCCCTGGTCTACAGTCCTCTTATTTAGGCTTTCCATGTAGTTAGGATGACTGACAGATGCCACTATACTCAGCTTATATTGGTTGAGATGGGGAAAGCCTGTTTCACAAACTGTTTGTCCTGGCTAGGTTTGAACTGCAATGATCCTGATGTCCACCTCCCTAGAAGCTAAGATTACAGGTATGAATGATTGCACCTGGTTCGGGAAGGTATTTATGATGTATGACTGCTATAATTTGGGTCTAAAATACGCCCCCTCCCAAGACCCATGAATTAAACAGTAGTCCCTAGCTTGGTGGAAAATTTTAAGAGGTGAGCCCTAGTGACCGGTCTTCTAGGGTTTTCTGTGTCAATCACAGAGCACTATGGAAAACATCCAAGGAAAGCTCCATGGAGATGTCCTCTGACCTATCTTGGCAGGGGAAAATGGAGATGAGAAAGGATATTTTTTTTTGACAGTGGTGGGGCTTGAACTCAGGGCCTGGGTGCTGTGCCTGAGCTCTATTTGCTCAAGGCTAGTACTCTACCTCTGGCTTGGAGTGGTTAATTGGAAACAGGAGTCTCAGACTTTCCTATCCCTTGCTGGCTTTGAGCTGTGATCCTCAGATTTCAGCCTCCCGAGTAGCTAGGATCACAGCTGTGAACCACCAGCACCTGGCTGAGAAAGGATATTTAGATGTAAACAGTGAGCACTATATGAGATATAGGACATCAGATAGATCTACAGATATCAGGAAGGATGGGCAAGGAGGCCAGATGCCTCAGTCATGGGTTGGTTTGTTTTTGCTTACACTCAGAGCCTTATGCTCTTGCTCAGCTCACTGGCTCATGGGCTGGCATTCTACTAGTCAAGATATGCCTGCAGCCTGGCATTTTGATAGTTAATTGGAGATGGAATCTTGCCCAGTTTTTCTGCCTACGCTGGCTCTTTGAACCAGGATACTCAAGGTCTCAGCCTTCAATCTGAGTATTTAGGATTATAGGCAAGCATCAACCAAGTTCTTAGTCATGTTTTACTGAGGAGCTGATATGGCTCTGGGGTCCTTGGAAGCCCAGGAGTTTGAGGAGAATGGGATCACATGTTAATGCTAGAAAAATATAAGTCTGTTGGGGAAGGAGGATTGGAGGCAGGGAGGGCAGCAGGGTTGGGTGGGAGCCAGTGCTACCTGAGGACAGAAGGAATGGGTAAGAGGGAGGTTTGAGAAATATTTAGGAGGCAAATGTACTAGAATTTGGTGGCTGCTCAACAGAAATTAGGGAAAGAAAGCAATCAATGACTACTTTCACAGCATATGGAATCTCAGTGAAAGCTACTGATCAATGGGTGACAAGGAACAAGAAAGCAATAGAGAGGATTATTCTAATTAAAACACACTTCTGAAATACTATGGTGCAATCCTTTGGTACAATTAATACACACTAAAAAAATTCTATGGCAGGAAAGTAAAGCAGGTCTGTTGGAAGTGGAGTGCAGGTGGGGAAGTACAAATGAGGATATGGCTAAGTTTATCTGCATATATGAGAATAGAAACTTACTTGGAATTGTTTTTGAAGTGGGTGGGGGTAAGAAAGAGCAAGGGAGGGGTGGGTTTGATTGGATTACAATATATGTACCTGCATGGAAATGTCACAATGAAATCATCCCTTGTACAATGAATTATGCTCATGATTTTTTCTTTTTGCCAATCCTGGGGCTTCAACTCAGGGCCTGGGCCCTGTCTCTTTTTGCTCAAGGCTACCACTCTACCACTCGAACCATAGCACCACGTCCAGCTTTTTCTGCTTATGTGGTGCTGAGGAATCAAACCCCTTCACGCATGCCAGGCAAGCAATCTACTGCTAAGCCACATTCGCAGCCCTCCCCCCCATACACACACACACACACACATTTTTTTAAGACAGTTTTGCAGTGCGACTAAAGGAGACTACTCTCTTAGGAGAGGAACACAAAGGGGCAATGCCTATATGTATTTGATCATATAAAATAATATTTATTGAAATGAACTCCAGGAAATGGAAATGAGTTTTTTTTCCTCTGTTGCTGTTTTTTTTTGGCTTGTTTGTTCATTTATCTGTCCTTTGGAGGGCAAGGGGGAAGACAGAAATGAAGGCACAAAAGATGAACAATGCAGCAGTGGAACTCACTAGATGCTATGTTGAAAATAAACTATACAACTTGTGCATGGGGTTGAGAGGAAAAAAACTGGAAGTGAGGGAAGAGGTGACACTGTCCCAAAAGAACTATACTCTTTACCTGACTTACATAACTGTAACCCCTCTGTACATCACCTTCATATTAACAAACAAAAAAAGACAGCTTTGGAAGGCGTGACATTGCCCAAAAGAAATATACTCATTGCCTGACTGTAATCCCTGTGTACATCACCTATATAAAAATAAAAAAATTAAAATTAAAAATTGCTGGGTGCTGGTGGCTCATGCCTGTAGTCCTAATTACTCAGGAGGCTGAGATCTAAGGATGGCGGTTTGAACCAGCCTGGGCAGGAAAGTCCAAGAGACTCTCATGTCCAATTAACTACACACACACACACAAACCAGAAGTGGTTCTGTGGTTCAAAGTGGTAGAGAGCTAACATTGAACTAAAAGAGCTCAGGGACAGCGCCCGTGCCCTGAGTTCAAGCCCCAGGACTGGAGGGAAAAAAAAAAAAAAACACCTTAAAATTAAAAACAAAAGACAGCTTCCAAATTTTGGTAATGGCAACTGACATGAACAGTGAGAGGAGCCATGAAGTGTAAAGAGGCAAAGGGTAGAGGGGAAGGAAAGGGAAGCTACGGTGAAGTAGGTCCAGTGTGGTGCCTGTGGACCGTGGGGAGGGGATACGAAGAGCAAGCCCTGGGAAGAGTTCAGACTAGACAGATGGTTTGAGAATGGTCAGCACACAGGTGGCCTGCTGATCCAGGATGGGTCAGATGACCCAGAGGAGTACACTGAGCAAGCAATGAAAGTGACCGTGAGAATGGAGATGGTGGAGGACAGGCTCTCAGGGCTGGGCAGCACCGGGGTGACACGAGGGAGCACCGGTGAGGTTGTAAGTCTTCAAAGTTGCTGACAGAGGGTCTGGTAGACTTTCGGGGACCACAGGGATCTCAGGAAGCTTACCTGGGAAGGAAACAGGGTACTGGCCACAGGGAGACACAGGTCAAGGGTCATTTTTCAAAGGCTAGGAGAGATGTAATCTGGAGGAAAACCAACACTAACAAGGGAAAATAGGGGTTTTCCAAAAAAAAAGGTGGCAGTGTGTGGTGGAGGCTCAGAGGAATGAGGTAGAATACATGAACACAAGTAGAACTTGGGCTTGGCTGGAACAGCAGCCTGGCCTGAAATGGTTAATTTTTCAGGTTAATATTTCTGGGCGGGAGCTATTGGTACAACTGGCATTTAAAAAAAATGTATTCTGGGATAGGAATGTGGCTTAGTGGTAGAGTGCTTGCCTAGCATGCATGAAGCCCTGGGTTCGATTCCTTAATATCATATACACAGAAAAAGCCAGAAGTGGGACTGTGGCTCAAGTGGTAGAGCGCTATGAGCACAAAGAGGCTCAGGAACAGAGTCCAGTCCCTGAGTTCAAGCCCTAGGACTGGCAAAAGAAAAAAAAAATGTATTCTGATCCCTCAAAGTTTAAAAAAAAAAAAAGAGCAAAAAACTGAAGACATGGTCTCCTTGTAATCTTCCTGCCTTAGCCTCTGAAAGCCAGGATTACAGGTGTGCTCTACCACACCAGGCCTCCTCAATTCCACCAGGCCATTAAACTGGGCCACTAGAGAGGATGGGGAGATAGGCATGGGAGATTTGTTAAAAGCTTCATCTGCTGAGCAAAATGATGGAGTTGGATGAGCAAAAACTAATTTCCTTTTCCTTTCTTTCTTGAAAATGCTAGAGATGGAACTCAGGATCTTGTTCATACTATGCAGGTACTCTGCCACTTCGCCACACACAGCATCTGTGGCCTCCCAAAAATATTTTCAAATGACAGCAAACACTGAGCTGGAGCTGGAGCCATGAATAAAGTGGAGGGAGGGAATGGGTGGTGGAAATCTACATTGAGGAAGTGTGTTGCCTCAGGTAGATCCCAGGATTTCAAAGCAGTGGGACAGAGGTCATTGATCCAAGGGTGAGGTTTACCAGATGCATACAGGATGAGAAGCTGAGGATGCTGGTGATCACCAGGGGTTTGTGGTCTAGGAAAGAAAGAGAGATTACAACACTAAAGGTCTTGGGCCAAAATAAAGGGAGGCTATTAGGAGTTTAAGATTTTGGATTTGGTGTTTTTCTTAGGCATGAAGACCAGGACAGGGCAAGACTATAGCTAGAGCCCTGGATCCTTCCTATGACTGGTTCAGAAAAGTCACTAGGAAAAGTCAGGCACAACCTTCCTACTTCTGATCACCACGGCAGTGTCATTAAGCAGAATAGCCCAAGGGCACTTCTGATTCATTCTATAGGTGAAAATCAGATGTCAGGATCTTGTTTTTTGGTTTTTTTTTGGGTCCAGTCGTGGGGCCTGAACTCTGGGCCTGGGTGCAGTCCCTCAGCTCTTCAGCTCAAGGCTAGTGCTCTATCACTTGAGCCACAGCGCCACTTCCGGCTTTTTTCTTTTTGTTTAGGTGGTGCTGAGGAATGGAACCCAGGGCCTCATGCATACAAGGCAAGGGCTCTACCACTGAGTCACCTTCCCAGCCCCAGGATTTTGTTTTTGAAATGTGATTTCACTATGTTGCTGGCCCCAAATTTCTAGATTGGAGCAAACTACCTGCTTTAGATTCTTTTTTTTTTGGTCTGGTCGTGGGGCCTGAACTCTGGGCCTGGGCGCTGTCCCTCAGCTCTTCAGCTCAAGGCTAGCACTCTACCACTTGAGCCACAGCGCCACTTCCGTTTTTCTGGTGGTTTATTGGAGATAGGAGTCTCACGGTCTCTCCTGCCCGGGCTGGCTTTGAACCGCGATCCTCAGATCTCAGCCTCCTGAGAAGCTAGGATTACAGGCGTGAGCCACCAGCGCCCGGCCTGCTTTAGATTCTTAAAGAGCTGTGACTAAGAGCAGGCCACCATGCCTGGCTAGTTTAGAACATAATCAAGTCCTTCCTCTTCACCCCATTCAATTCCAACTTAAAGTGGTGCATGACATAGAAAAAGCTGTAGCTGTAACTGGCAACTCCATCCAAAACACTCGAGACTGTTCCACAAGACTGTCTCCTTCTTTCCTTGTCTCGCCATTCTGGGCTTCTGTTTCTGTGTTGGCTGTGGAGTTCCAACATGACAATAACCTTTTAAGATCTTTTTGCATTTACCCTGTCCAGCCAAAGCATGTTTGTAACACAAGGGAAAAAAAGGCAGTAAGACACTAGTCACTGGATCATAGTTACAGAAACTTTTCCTAAAGGGATCCAGTGCTGATAAGTTGACACAAAGAATCCTGATTCAGGTCTTTAATTCTTTCACCTTAATAAGCGGTAATCCTCCTAGCTCAGAGACATCATTCCCTGACATAGTAAATCTCTTTTTAAAAAGAATTTTTTTATTGAAAATTTTTTTACCTTTATAGTAAAGGGGATGTACAGAGGGGTTACAGTTACATAAATCAGGTAGAGTACATTTATTTTGGACAATGTCACCCCTTCCCAGCTTTTCCCTCCGATCTGCACCAAGTTGCATACATAGTTCATTTTCAGCAGTATCTAGTGAGTACCACTGCTGCATTTGTTCAGCTTTTGTCCCTCCATTTCTGTGCTTCCCCCGACACTCTCAAAGTCATATAAATCAACAGAACAGAAAGAAAACAAAAACAGGGCTAGGAAGGTGGCTCAGTGGTAGAGTGCTTGCCTTGCATGCATGAGGCCCTGGGTTTGATTCCTCAGCACCACATAAACAGAAAAAGCCAGAAGTGGCACTGTGGCTAGCTCAAGTGGTAGAGTGCTCGCCTTGAGCTGAAGAGCTGAGGGACAGCACCCAGGCCCAGAGTTCAGGCCCCATGACCGACCAAAAAAAAGAAAAAAAATGTATGATCAGATGCACATAGGCAGTGTATTTTTGTTCCTCTCCTCAGTATCCTCCTTTAGTCTCTGTGTGAATGCCTAGAGACCTGTGTAATTTATTGTCTTGGTGTATTTTAGGTCTAGCTTCTGCATATAAAATATATGTTGGGGGCTGGGAAGGTGGCTCAGTGGTAGAGTGCTTGCCTTGCATGCATGAGGCCCTGGGTTCAATTCTTCAGCACCACATAAGCAAACAGAAAAAAGCCGGAAGTGGCACTGTGGCCCAAGTGGTAGAGTGCTAGCCTTGAGCTGAAGAGCTGAGGGACAGCGCCCAGGCCCAGAGTTCAGGCCCCATGACCGGATCAAAAAAAAAAAAAAAAAACATATGTTGTCTCTGAGCTTGGCTTACCTCACTTAACATGATTTGTTCTAGGTCCATCCCTTCACTTCCCTTCAAATGACATATTATTCTTCCTAATGGCTGTGTAAAGTTCCATTGTGTATAGGTACTATGTTTTTTGGATCCACTCATCTATTGTAGGGCATCTGGCCTGTTTCCCTAACTTGACTATTGTGAATAGTACAGCAATTAATATAGATGTACAAGTGTCCTAGCTTGTGATAGTATTGCTGGGTCATAGGGAAGATCTGTTTAATTTTTTGAGGAATCTACAGACTGCAGACGAAGAGTGGTTGTACTAATTTACATTCCCATCAACACAGCAATAGGGTTTCTTTTTTCTCCACATTCCGGTCAACATTTGTTGTTTGAATTCACATTGGCTAGTCTAACTTGGGTGAGATAGAATCTCAGAGTTGTTTGGATTTGCAGTTCCTTTATGCCAAGGATAATGAGCATTTCCTCCTGTGTTTCTTTGCCATTCTTACTTTTTCTTCTGAGAATTCTCTCCGTAGCTCCCTTACCCATTTAGTAATTGGTGTACTAGCTTTGAGAGTAGGTTCTTGAGCTCCTTGTATATTTTGGCTATTAGGCCTTTGTCTGGTGTGTTTTTAGTAAATACAGTCTTTTGGCTATATTTCTAGTTTAGTAACTGTGTCCTTTGCTGTGCAGAAACCTTTTAGTCTGATGTAATCCCATTTGTCGAGTTTCTCTCCTACCTGCTGTGTCCCTGGGACTCTTCAAAAACTTTCTGCCTATGCCTATAAGTTCTAGTTAAGTGGTAGAGTGCTAGTTTTTCTAGTTTTTCTCCTACTGCCTCTTGCAGTAATTTCAAAGTTTCAGGTCTTATGTTAAGGTCTTTGATCCACTTTAAGTTGATATTAGTATTAGTGCATGGTGACAAACAGGGGTCTACTTTTAGTATTTTGCATATGGATGCCAGTTTTCCCAACACCAGTTACTGAAGAGGCCTTCTTTTGGTCAGTCATGGGGCTGGAACTCGGCCTGGGTGCTGTCCCCCTCAGCTCTTCAGTTCAAGGTGAGCACTCTACCACTTGAGCCACAGCACTACTTCTGGTTTTCTGGTGGTTTATAGGAGATAAGTCTCATGGACTTTCCTGCCCTGGCTGACTTTGAACTGTGATTCTCAGATCTCAACCTGCTGAGTAGCTAGGACAGGCATGAGCCACCGGTGCCCAGCAGAGGCTATCTTTTTTTCATAGTGAATCTCTTAAAAGAAAGCCTGTCTACTGGAGAGGAAGGGATAGTAGGGGAAAAACAAAGGAGGGGGTAGCAATGCTTGATAGAAAATGTACTCATTACCTTAACTGTAACCCCTCTGTACGGTAACTTTACAATAAAAAAAATAAAGACAGCCTAACAGGAATTCTCATCCACCTTAAGAAACTAAATAAGCAGGGACCATAGGAGGTCCAAGTTGGCAGTGCCGAAGGCAGCCAGCCCAGTCAGAATGAGAAAGTTTGAAAGAAAGTAGAACTAGTTCTGGACCAGACAAATACCTAGCCTCTTTCTTAATAACTCAGTGTATATCCAACAGCCTTTTTGCTTACTATAACTGCTTTCTTTTTTTTTTTGGGGGGGGGTCCAGTTGTGGGGCCTGAACTCTGGCCTGGGCCCTGTCCCTCAGCTCTTCAGCTCAAGGCTAGCGCTCTACCACAGCGCCACTTCCGGCTTTTTTCTTACGTGGTGCTGAGGAATCGAACCCAGGGCCTTGAGCATGCAAGGCAAGTGCTCTACCACTGAGCCACCTTCCCAGCCCCACTGCTTTCTGTAACTCCCATCCACCTGAAGGGCTGGCATTATTCCTGTTTTATAGCTGAGAATGCGAAGAGCTAAGAGATTATAAACTTTCCCTGATGGCCACACAGATGATAAAAGGAAGAACCAAGGTTTGGGCCAGAAGTTTTTTTGTTGTTATTGTTCGTGGGGTTTGACCTCAGGGCCTGGGCAGTATCACTGAGCTCTTTTTGCTTAATGCTAGTGCTCTACCACTTTGAGCTACAGAGCTATTCCCAGTTTTCTGGTGGTTAATTGGTGATGAGTCTCAAGGACTTTCCTGCTCTGGCTGGCTTTGAACCTTGATCCTCAGATCTCAGCCTCCTGATATAGGCCCAATTCTCTGGGCCAGATTTTTTTTTTTTTTTTTTGGATTGGTTGTGGGGCCTGTAATCTGGGCCTGAGCGCTGTCCTTCAGTTTTTCAGCTTAAGACTAGCACTCTACTACTTGAGCCACAGAACCACTTCCGGCTTTTTCTGCTCATGTGGTGCTGAGGAATTGAACCCAGGGCCTCATGAATGCAAGGTAAGCACTCTACCACCTAGCCACCTTCCCAGCCCCATCTCGGCCAGAATTTTTATGATTGTTCCTCCACTTACCAGTTTTGCAGCTAAGTACCTTGGCAGCTGGTCTCCTTTCCAATGCACACTGTTGTTGGGGTAGTAGTGGCCCTAGGCTTGCCTAGCCCACGTTCCACTCACAAGACTTTGTGAACTCTAAGCCCATGCTCCACCCACAGGGCCTAGGGCTTGCTAAGCTCAAGCTCCACTACTGAGCTGCACTCCCAGCCTGATTTCCACTATTAATCTCCATGTTTAAGTGGGAACTTTGAACAAAGAATAGCTCATAAAAATTTTAAAATGGGATTTGACACTAGTAATCAGGTACTGAGAGAAACTCAGCTGTCTTTATTAATTAATTATTTATTTTTTGGGTCCGGTCGTGGGTCCTGAACTCTGGGCCTGGGCGCTGTCCCTCAGCTCTTCAGTTCAAGGCTAGCGCTCTACCACTTGAGCCACAGCGTCACTTCCGGCTTTTTTCATTTTGCTGTATGTGGTGCTGAGGAATCAAACCCAGGGCCTCAGGCATGCAAGACAAGCGCGCTACCACTGAGCCATCTTCCCAACCCTTCAGCTGTCTTTAAAGACAGGCACTTTCGGAGCTGGGAAGGTGGCTCAGTGGTAGCGCGCTTGCCCTGGGTTCGATTCCTCCGCACCACATAAGAAAAAAGCTGGAAGTGCGCACTGTGGCTCAAGTGGTAGAGCACTAGCCTTGAGCTGAAGAGCTGAGGGACAGCGCCCAGGCCCAGAGTTCAGGACCCACGACCGGACCCAAAAAAAAAAAGGCAGGCACTTTCAGTGGATTAATATTGTGTGTGCGCGCGCAATCATACACACATACACACACATGAGCGCGCGTGCAAGTGCGCTTGTCCCAAGACAAGGCCAGGGCTCTACCACTAAGCCACACAGCTCCATTCCAGCTTTTTTTGGTATTTAATTGGAGATAAGTCTTATGAAATTTCCTGCCTGGGCTGGCTTTGAATCTTCATCCTCAGATATCAGCGGGTCTGATTAGCTAAGATTATATTCATGAGCCACTATGTTCAGCTATGTGATTTTTTCTTGGTTGGTCATAGAGCTTGGACTGAGGGCCTGGGCACTGTCCCTGAGCTTGTTTTGGTCAAGGTTAGCACTCTACCACTTGAGCCACAGTGCCACCTCCGGCCTTTTCTGCTTATGTGGTTCTGAGGAATCGAATGCAGGGTTTCATGCATAATAGGCAAGCACTCAACCACTGTGCCACATTCCCAGCCCATTCAGGTTTTAAAATCGAAAGAAAAAAAATTCTCATTCACTATACTCAAAAACTAAGTCCATGAATTTAACCTTCAGTATTGCCAAGTAAACACAAAAACAAAAAACAAAGTCCAATGCCATTTAGGAATAAATCACATTTACACAATCAGTATATAAAGACGCTCAAACCTGGCTCATGCCTGCAATGCTAGCTACTCAGGAGGCTAAATTGTGAAGACTGAAGTTCGAAGCCAGCCTTGGGAAGGAAAGTCCTTGAGATTCTTATCTCCAATAAATCATTCAGAAAAAGTCAGAATTTGGTGACTCAAGAGGTAGAGCTCTAGCCTTGAGAAAAA
>NW_012267218.1:4059576-4060092 GCF_000151885.1 Dipodomys ordii | reverse complement strand
AAAAAAAAAAAGTTGCATCTAAAACTAACGTTCAGATCATGGTCTCAACTGAGTGAACATTCGACAAAAATTCTAGTTCGACAAACGCAAAAGGGCGTTCAATCTGTACAGCGAGTACACCGACACAACCTCTCAAGCTACTCTGAAAGAAAAGTCGGAAAGTCTTTTTGAATTGTTTTAAACCAACTGTCACGTCGATGAAAAGATAGATGAGAAGAGAAACACTCGGAGTAATACGCCTTATTCGAGAAGGTTTACTTTGCGACTCTGAATCCGTGCCTCTCGGAGGCAGCAATACAGAACAACAGAGGAACACAAACACAGCGGTGGGCGAGGGGCAGCGGTGCGCCCAGCGAGCGCGGGAAGGCGCTGGCCTGGAGGCCCAGAGGGGAGTCTCACGCTCCCGCGGCCGGGCCGCCCAGCCGCGGCGGCTCCGAGACCCGCGGGGAAACAGGCACCAACGGTTCCGTCTCCGGTTTCCGCGGGTCCCAAAAGAATAACGGACCCGCTCCCAAC
>NW_012267218.1:4058894-4059526 GCF_000151885.1 Dipodomys ordii | reverse complement strand
GCCCACCCCGCCGCCACCGCTCGCCCAAGGCCCGGCGCCAACAGCACACGCCGCCCGACGCAAAGCCAAACAAAAGCCAAGCACAGCGTTTCTCGTCAGAACAGACTTTATTGGGCGACACAGCCGCCACATGAGCCGGCCGCGCCCGGCGCGGTCCCCGGGCAACCTACCGGCCCGCCCGCCCGCTCCCTGTCCATCCTCCGGCCCCTACACGTCGGGGCCGCGCAGACCGCTCACCGGCTTCCGAGGCGTAGGCTGCGCCGGAGACACCCAGCTCTCGAAAGCGGCCCGAGTCCCGGTCTCCTCTCGGTCGCACGTAGCGTGGCTGGTGCCGCGCGACACGAAGCGCCGGGAGGCGGCGGCGGCGGCGCCGTACTGACGTCACGCGCCGCCGAGGCCCAGCCAGTGCGCGTGGGGGCCGCCCCGACCCCTGTCCCAGCGGCCCCAATCCGGGAGGAGCCCGGGAGAGTGGGCGGGGCCTCTGCGGCGAGTGCGGCAGTCCTATTGGCGGAGAGCGAGAAGCAAGGGCGCGGGAGAGCAAGTGAAAGCGAGGCGGGGGCGGGCCGAGGCCAGCGCGGAAGTCTCGCGAGGCCGAGCCCGAGCGGAGTGTGGCGGCGGCGGCGGCGGCGGCG
>NW_012267218.1:4042833-4057119 GCF_000151885.1 Dipodomys ordii | reverse complement strand
CAAGGCCGGAGCCTCGGGCCGCGGCCCGGGGCCCCCCGCGTCCGGGGCCGCTTGGGTGCGCTTTGTCCTTAGTTGTTTGGCCCCCTGCAAAGTGGTTGATCTGGTTTGCAAAGCTGTGGACGTTTGCCACCGGAGTAATAAAAGCTGGGTGGTTGGAGCCTCTCCGTGCTTTTTATTTTATGGAAATCCTCACTTTCCACCGTGGAAACGAGTATTCTGTGTGCTTGCGTTACTGTGCTAAGAGCTTTTGATGGAGGTCAGGAAAAGTAGAACTAGAGCCTGAATCTGCGTAATCTGTTGCGAGTTTATTTTCACTTAGATCGGAAGGCTGGTCTTGACTGCGCACCTGGAGTCTAGCTGCGTTGCTGGGATACTAAAGAATTCTACCTTTGCTAGCCAGTGTAGTGCCTGTGATGATTAAAATTGTGAGTTTGAGGTAGACTCCCTTGCCCATAATTTAGCACTGTTTCATCAGTTCTCAGGAGCGAGCTTCGAAATCTGATTGTGCTCTTGGAGGACGAAAGTTTTGTCAAGATTCAGAAGGATGAATGGAATAGAAGATGACGCTGGACTGCGAAGCTGGTCTGGTTAAACCAGTGTGAGCTAACTAAACCTGGCCTGTGTGACTACCGATAACTGAGCAAAGCGGAAGTCTAGTAGGAAGTGCCCGTTAGTTCCTGGTTTGGCCGCCTGGCAGTTTGAGGTTAGCGGGAACTTTTGTGTTTACATGAAACAGGAGTAGCCAGTGCTCAACAGTTACCAGCCAAAACCTGTTGTGTGTGTATTTTTGTAGTTCACAGAGGCTGCACACTGTTGGAATTAAAGGTGGTGGTTTCCTACAACAAGGATTGGATTAAGAAAGGAAAGAGGGTTATTGACGACGGCCAAATTAAGGCTCCGTTTCAGTGCAGGTACTTACATAAAGATACATTGACTATGTAAAACTAAGTTTAACTCATACATGACCATATCATGCTGGTTTTATAGTAATTTAGAAAACCAGCATATTTGAAAGTTCTCCATTTGATCGTCCTAAATTGTTAACCTGCTTTTGCAAGCCTGGAACATTTAACAGATTAAGCAGTGTGTGGAGTCCCTAGTTAGAGGAGAAAGGGAGGGGCTGATTAACCGAGTTAAGCTACAGTTATATCAGGATTTAAAGCCATTATTTCCTCAGTGCAAATCTATTTTAGTCTTGACAGCCTTTGTTGTGTAGTGTAGAGTACACAAAGGGGGGTTGGGTAGGGTTTGATGGCAGTTACTTGGGTGGCCTGTTTGCTCAGTGATGTTGGTGAAGTCTTTCTTGGCCTGTGGTTTGCAATTATTACCAAGGAGAGAAGCTAAGTAGTTTGTAGTTAACTATGCATATTCTAAGTTTAAATCCTGAAATTTTAATCTTCAAAACTGAAATAGGATGAGAAGTGAAGAAGTCAAAAACAGGTTAGTTATTTTGCTACACTGTGTGGTGTTGTTGATAGGCAATGGGTTAACTGCTTTCGTATGGTGGATCTAACTTAATCATAGGTATGAGAGTTTTGGCTACAGGGGCCAAGAGCAGTCAAGAGTAGGAGTATGTCCTACATGATTTCAAGGGCCAGAAGTTCCCCACTCCTGATCACTGAATTAATCCCTTAGATTGGAATGAATTATGAAGAAACAGCAGGTTAGTGGGAGTCAGTATGTTCCCTGGAACAAGATTGGTGTTTCTGTGGATCTCTGCTTGTGTGACACCTTCCTGAACTTGGACAGTATTTTGTGCAGCTAGAAACTTTTTTTTTGTTTTTGTTTTTGTTTTTTAAGTCCGGTCGTGAGGCCTAAACTCTAGGCCTGGGCGCTGTCCCTCAGCTCTTCAGCTCAAGGCTAGCACTCTACCACTTGAGCCACAGAGCCACTTCCAGCTCTTTTCTTTTTGCTTATGTGGTGCTGAGGAATCGAACCCAGGGCCTCATGCATGCAAGGCAAGCGCTCTACCACTGAGCCACCTTCCCAGCCCCAGCTAGAAACTTGATGCCCCTTAGCTGTCACTCTCCCATCTGATTCCCCCTCTCCTCCCCTGTTTGTGGTCACGGCGTTTGAACCCAGGGTCTGGGGCTTGCTAGGTAACTGTGCTACCCCTTTCTAGACATTTGAGTATGTGGCCTTTTATGTCTGAGAATGATTTCAGGTGATCCTAGGGCTGGAACTCAGGCCCTACATGCTGTCGCTGAGCTTTTTTTTTTTTCCTTCTCTCCAAGGCTAGCACTCTACCACTTAAGTCACAGCTTATGGTTTTTTTGGTAACTAATTGGAGATGAGTCTCAAACCAAGATCCTCAGATCTCAGACTCCTAAGTAGCTAAGATTACTGGCATGAGTCACCTGTTTTTTATTACTTTTAATCAACTAAATGGGCAGATGTTTACTTTGGGATGTATAATTGATGATCATTTCAATGTTGGCAGATTTAGGACACAGCATTAATATAGTTTTGCTTAGATATTCACCACTATTACATAGGAATGAATTTGCTTTAGTTTATAAGTAGCACTAGAAAACATACTTAACTGGGACTGGAAATGTGGCTTAGTGGAAGAGTGCTTGGCCTGGCATGCATGAAGCTGCCCTGGGCTCGATTCCTCAGTACCACATACACAGAAAAAGCCAGACATGGAGCTTGGCTCAAATGGTAGAGTGCTAGCCTTGAGCAAAAGAAGCTCAGGAACAGTACCCAGGCCCTCAGTTCAAGCCCCAGGACTGGCAAAAACAAAAGGAAAAAAAGAAAAGAAAATACACTTAACTAATGCAATGGGTTAAGTAGGAAAGCAAGTGATCAAAGCTGAGTATTTAAAACATTTCGTTTTGAGAGAAACTTAGGTGGCTTGAAATTTTTGAGGTTTTGTGTGCTCAGATGTTGTGGCCTTCTTTAACACCATTGTGGTGCTTGGTTGAGTAAAACATTTTAAGACTTGAAATCCACTGATGTTAAGATCAATAAATTGGAAGAAAATCAAAATGCATTGTTTTTTTCTCAGTTCTGTATATCCAGTAAATTAAGGTTTACTGGTCATTATTGTTTACAATTCATCTGTGGGATTTTTTTTCTTCTCATTTATAGTGTGATAAATATATCACTAAGTAGAAATGCAAGATGGGTCTGGTAGCTCACACATGTAATCCTAGCTACTCAGGAGGCTGAGGTCTGAGGATCACAGTTCAAAGCCAGCCCTGGCAGGAAAAGCTGTGAGACTCCTATCTCCAATAAACCACTCAGAAAACCAGAAGTGTCATTGTGGCTCAAGTAGTAGAGCGTTGATAGTAGAGCGTTAGCCTTGAGCTGAAGAGCTGAGGGATAGTGCCCAGGCCCAGAGTTCAAGCCCCATGACCGACCCCCCTCCCCCCCCCTCAAAAAAAAGTAGATGCCATACTCATAAATAAATTTCCATGAAACCAAGCCAGAAAAGCTCTCCAAAGTAAATGCCTCAACCACATGACCTGCATACACAGGGCAGCCTCAGTCTTAGATCTTGTGTCCTAATCTGGGAGCCTCAGTTTACTGGGAAGCCTCTTTCAGTGTTAGACTTGTCTATCAGCCTTTCGTTTTTTTTTGTTCCCTCCCCCGGCAGGAAAATCTTATAAGAAAAGGTCAGGCTCCTATCCTACAAGTAGCATTTCATGCCTTTGGAAAGAGAGTAACTTGAAAACAAAAAGCCATGCCTACCCCTACCTACATGGTTACTCACAGAAGGCACTTCTGTGTATTTTCTATTTGTTTTAGAAGTCTGTTTAGCAAGTTAGTTATTTGAAGCTAGGAAACTTAGGGCCTATAGCAATTTTAGCAAGAACAGTTGTTATACTGAGTGCTTGCCTTTTTTTTTTCTTGGTGCTGGAACTAGGGCTTGAACAACACTTGGGGTCTGTCTGGGTGCTGCTCCTCGGCTTTTTTGCTCAAGGCTAGTGCTATACCATCTGAATCGCTTCCAGCTTTTTGGTAAGTTAATTGGAGATAAGAGTCTCATAGACTTGCCTGCTTTGCCTTGCCTTGACTTGGTTTCAAACCCTGATCTTAGAGGTCAGACTCCTGGGTAGCTAGGATTAGAGGTGTGAGACACCCAGCACCTGAGCATGTTAAGAGCTTCATCCTTTTGTTCAATTCCTGATTGTTTCTGTGTTCCTATTACATAAACAGAAAGAGTAAATTGAACATTGGTAATAGAATACTGGTAAATTGAGTATTTACTGGTAAGTTGTGTTCTATAGTTTTATCAGGAAAATATTCAAGCCTTATTTTTAAAATTTGGCACCAGAAACGTGACTTAGATGTTGAAAATAAAATTATTTCTCATTTCTGTTAGTTTAGAATATTAGGAAATGGCAGAGAAATCTTGAACATCAGTTTTCCAAGATCTTGCACATTAACTACTGTATAGGCTTACACCATTGTTTGCATGGTAAAATTACAGTACACATGGTGGGCCACTTCCTGTAAATGCCATTCTGGTTTCTTTGTACATAGATGGAAGAGAGGTGGTACAGATGGTGGCAAAAGGTGGAGGATTCAGTCTGAGAATAGCCCGGCCTTTAGAAGCACTTCTAGATTCGAATCCCAGATCTACCTCTTTACTGTGTTTGGCATTTCTAATCCTTCAGCCAAAACCATAGAGTTTGATAGGTTAAGGATTTTGTTTGGATTGAGAATTGTGGCAGTTGCTAGCAACTGACACACACACACACACACACACACACACATACACACACTTCTCTTTTTTGTGTGTGTGCCAGTTTGAGGGCTTGAACTATGAGCCTGGGAACTATCTGAGCTTTTTTGTTCAAAGCTAGCACGCTACCACACCTACTTCTGGCTTATTGGTGGTTAATTGGAGATCAGAATCTTAGCGACTTTCCTGCTTGGCTGAATTAGAACCAGGATCCTTAGGCCTCAGCCTCCTGAGTAGATAGGATTACAGGTGTGAGCCACTGATGCCTGTCTGGATAGTTCCTTTTTTAAGATCTCCATTTCATATAAAATATCCTTGATCAGACTTTTGCTTGTTGTGCACTAGTAATTCCTGGATCTTGAGCACTCCCCCCATTTTGGTGAAGGTTCAGGTGATGGTAGTGGTGAGTAGATAGATGATGTTTCTTATCGAAAGTGAACCAGGCTGGGTGCTAGTGGCTCATTCCTGTAATCGTCGATACTCAGGAGGCTGAGGTCTGAGTATCCTGCAGTTTGAAGCCAGTCAGGGCAGGAAAGTCCCCAGGAGAGTCTTAACTGCAATTAACGACTAGAAAACCCAAAGTGGAGCTGCAGCTCCAAGTGGTAGGGTGCTAGCCTTGAGCTGAAGAGCTGAGGGACAGCGCCCACAACCGGGAAAAAAAAATTAAATTAAAAAAAATGGCTTAAGATTCAAGATGTTGGAAAACAAAATTAAGCCCACAACATATACGTATGTTTGTACAAGTGTGTATAATATTGGTCGATAAAAATGAAGAAAATTAAGATCACAGGAAACAAGCATTATAAGGTAACACAATGAGCTTCCTGGCAATCGATTAAAAAAGGAAATAAGGGACTAGGGGCCTGGCTTCAGCTGTTGGGCACCTGGCAGACATGAAGCTCTGAGTTAAAACTCCAGTACCCTCAAACTAGAAAAAATTATACCAAGATGTAAAAATCTTCTAAGAAAGGCAAGGTATACTGTCACACATCTTGGAAGATTGTGTTCTGAAGCTGTCTTCACCAAGAATAAAAATACCTCATATCTGGAGGCATGGTTCAACTGGTAAAGCACCAGCTGTGGGGGAAAGGGCCAAGTGGTGGGAGTGTGAGGCCCTGAGTTCCAACAAACATACATACATACCCCATGGAGCTGTGCTCTATCTTGATAGGCTGTGGTAGGAGGATTTTGAAGCCAATTAGAGCACATGGCAAGACCTTGCCTGAAAAGAAAAATGAATGGCTTTCATTAGTACTGAATAAAAAATGAACTCCTTTGAGTCTGGGTGCAGGTGTAGCTTAGCAATAGATTACTTACCTGGCCAGGCCCCAGGTTCTCTAGAGCAGTGGGAAGGGGAAAAAAGGTCAAGTTACTTCATACAGGAAAAGGGACCTTGATTGGCAGTGGTGGATAGCACTAGTGTGTTTCCTAGTGCTGTCTAAAAGCTGCCAAAGATGTCTAAAAATATAAATATACTGATTGAAAACTCACAATTTTCCTTGGGTTTTTTTTTAACACTATTGGTTTTTTTTGTTTGTTTTTTGTTTTTGTTTTTTTGGCCAGTTGTGGGGGCCTGAACTCGGCCTGAGCGCTGTCCCTCAGCTTTTCAGCTCAAGGCGAGCACTCTACCACTTGAGGCACAGCGCCACTTCTGGCTTTTTCTGCTTATGTAGTGCTGAGGAATTGAACCCAGGGCTTCATGCGTGCAAGGCAAGCACCCTACCACTGAGCCACCTTCCCAGCCAACACTATTGGGTTTTATTTGCATTCTTTTTGTTGCTTTGGTCGTGGGGCTTGAACTCAGCCTTGGCGCTGTACCTCAGCTCAAAGCTAACGCTCTACCACTTGAGCCACAGCACCACTTCTAGTTTTCTGAGTAGTTTATTGGAGATAAGAGTCTCACAGCCGTTCCTGCCCGGGCTGGCTTTGAACTGCGATCCTCAGGTCTCAGCCTCCTGAGTAGCTAGGATTACAAGCATGAGCCACGGGTGCCCAGCTTTTATTTGCATTCTTTAGGACCATAAAGCCAGATCAAGAATTGAGTGCTTTGTTAGATTGCTCTAATCCCAAGGTTGAAGGTTTAAAATGTAGGAAAACAATTTTAAAAACCCTGGATTCAATGAAATGCACTAATTTTCTTTTTCCTCCTGGGCTGGAGCTTAACTTAGGGTTTGGGCGTTATTGCTGAGTTTTTACCCAAGGCTGGCACTCTACCTTGGAACTATAGCTCTTCTTCCTGCATCTTTGGTGGTTAGTTGGAGCTAAGGGTCCTTAAACTTTGTCTGGGCTGGCTTTGAAGTAGGAGCTTCAAATCTCTGCCTCCTGAGTAGGATTACTTTAGGAGCCACTAGCACCTGGCCTCAGGGGTTTAAAAAAGTTTTGTTTTTTTAATAGCTCCAAGATGCCCAGATCCTAATTCCTGTAACCTTTGCATGTAACCTGTGTATAGGTGTGACAAAACTAAGGCTCTTCAATGGGGGGAATGGGCCCTGGAGTATCCAGGTGGGCCCTAAATGTGATCACACAGGTGTTCTTGACTACACAAGAGGAAGTAGTAGGTGGAGTGAAGAGGATTGGAGGTGTTAGAAGCTAAGGAGCCTTCAGCAGCTAAAAAAGGCACGGGGCCAGGTTCTCCCTTAGATGGCCCCGCATGACTTTAGCTTATGCAGATTCTCATGATAGTGAGAACTGTAAAATAATAAATTCAAGTCGTTTTATGCCATCAACTTGGGTGGTGGTTTGTTACATATTGGAACAAGAAACTAAGGTATACTAGCATCCTCTGTGTACTTTTGCCTGCAGGTAGCTGGCAGATCTCTCTCTACATTCCAGGCCTGTGGACATTGCCAAACAATCTAAGACTTATTGTTCTTTCCCCTTAACCCTAGGAGGAAATGGAGGTAGAATAAAGATTTGTTTGCATACCCTGCTGAATTTCCCAGCCATAATGGTTGGCATTTAACATGCTGCCAAGGTTATAAACTAGATGGTATTCTTATTGTTCAATATATGAAAGAACAGCTGAGGGACTGGAATGAGGGACAGGCCTGTGGAGGAAGTCTTGGTCTGGGCGTTGGAAAATGGGTTGAAGAAGCAAAAGGAATGTCATGTCTGTTAAGTACCTGTTACCTGGCTGTCAGAGAACCTATTTAATCTCCTGCAAAGACAGGCGACTCCAGCGTTGTTTGTGTTGGTTGATTGGTTGGTTGGTTTTTAGTGACTTCTGGATCTGTAGAAGACTCCCAGCCTTTCCCTAATTGTGGAAATAAAGTTCTTTTGAGCATGCTTTACCTCTCAAATTAGACTGGGAGTGATTAGTGCTTTGGTAGTGACAGTAGAATAGCTTGTAGGCAGGCATGGGCCAAGGACTTATTTATATACCTTTTCGACCTTTTGGATTATACCATATACGTAAAAGAAGTTTTATATAAGAGTGGTAGTAACAAGTGATTGCAGTGAATGATTATCCTGCCTTGTTTGTAGAGGGTGTTTAGATTTTGTTTCTCTACATCCTCTTTCTATCTAAGGCTTTTTAGCTTTATTCTGGCTTAAGGTCATTTACTATTTCACTGAAATAATCTAAACCACAGGGTTTTTCTGGGATTTTTTTTGTTGCTGTTTTTGTTTTGTTGGTCATGGGGCTTGAACTCTGGGTCTGGGCACTGTCCTTCAGCTCTTCAGCTCAAGGCAAGCACTCTATAACTTGAGCCACAGTGCAACTTCGTGTTTATTGGAGATAGGAGTCTCACAGACTTTTCTGCCCAGGCTGGCTTTGAATCATGATCCTCAAATCTCAGCCTCCTGAGTAGCTAGGATTATAGGCGTGAGCCACTGGCTAATCCACAGTTTTGCTTTTGAAGTCCCCAACAGGATGTGCCCCATCTCCTCTCAATCCTGGAAATCCCCTTCCCCCGCCTTGAACCAGTGACTTGCATTCTCTCAGCTTTTTCTAAGTGTCTTAGTTTGTCTTGGCCAGTTGTGTTCTGGTAAGTTTATACATACTAAGTTGCACTGGTTATAGAAACTCATTGCAGTGAAACTGCAAATAAGAGTCTGCCCTCAGAAGTAACTCCAGTATGAAACTCTGAGTAAATTTTAAATAAGTTTAGATCTTACTGCTTCCTTGATGTGTTTCCCATTGTAGTGGATAGAAATAAAGAACATTCAAAGTGGACCAGCTGTGACAATAAAAGGAATGTAATAAGCCAGTACAGAAAGACCAAATCCTAGCTCTGAGGAGGAGGCAATATGATCGTGAGTTTGGAGGTCAGCCTTGTGCTACATAGTGTGAGACTGTCTCAAAAACAATCTTTTGGGCTTTTTGAAACAAAAATCCTCCTGACTCCACCTCCTGAGTGCTGGGATGGTGGACACAACTGCACCTTACTAAGCGTGGAAAACTCCATTGAAGTTTGTGTACAAGATTGGGGAGGGTGGGGGGAGGGGGGAGGCTGGGAAGGGATGGGAAGGGTAAACAAAGGAGGAGGCTGCAATGCTTGGTAAGAAATGTACGCATTATCCTGCCCATGCAATTGTAACCCCTCTGTACAGTTTGTTCACAAATAAAATAAAATAAAATTTAAAAAAAAAAAAAGATTGGGGAGGGCTGTGTGAGAACACCCCTTGCCTTTCATGCATGCTGTGCGCATGTGTGTACATGGCACAGCTGTACTTGACTATAACTAAATACCTGGGCATTGTCCCTTGTCTTTGTCACTCAAGACTCATGCTCTACCACTTGAACCACAGGTCCACTTACAGCTTTTTGGTAGTTTACCGCAGGTAAGAGTCTCAGACTTTCCTGCCTGGGCTGGCTTTGAGTCAGATCTCAGCCTTCTGAGGATTGCAGGCATGAGCCACGCTTTTGTTGGCATTTTGGTTTTTGGAGAAAACTATCTCAGACTTGCCTGCCTGGCCTGTCTTCAAACTCCAATCCTTAGATCTCAGCCTTCTGAATAGCAAGATTAAGACACTGGTGCCAGGCTTAAGCTCTTTTGGGGGTGGGGTAGGAAGGGAGTGTTGTTTGGGGGATTAAACTCATTGCTGTGCATGCTTGCTAAGCAGAGTGCTATACTTACTTACGCCTGGGCTGGCCTCAGACCACAGTCCTTCCTCTGTCTGCTGAGTAGCTAGGATAGCAGATAGGAGAGCTACCACACCTGTATCAGAAGCTCTATCTTTTGTCATTTCTCCATTGGTCTTCATAATTCCGTTATTTTTAACTCATCTGGAATTGAGTTTTGCAAATTAACTATGTATATTATGAGAACATATAGTCACAGCAATTATTTCAAACTTAGATCAAGTCACTGGCATTATTTACAAATATATGATGATAAAAGCAAACCCTACATTCTTTGTCTTTTCTTGGGACCTGCTGTAGTTACTGTGTACCACTTTGACTCAGAGTATCACTGACTAAAATTTAGGAGCAGTTGTCTCTTTCTGTGACATACCTCTTCGGTGCCATTTGCAGCTACCTTCATTCTTTCAGCATTCAAATTGCTTTTGGTTAGATGCTCCATCGTGTCTCTCTGATTATAAATGAAGTCTGTGTGCCATTGTTGTCTGTGTTTTCTCCAACAACCTAGGTTTCTTTCTACATTCCTAACTCTAGGTAGGTCTTCTGCTTGTTATTTCTTTAGCACGTGACTACTATCCACCAAGAAATAGGGACAAGAAGTATTCCCCCAGCCTGGTATTTCTTTCTGCCATGAGTCTGAGCCCTGAGATATCCTTCCCCCACTCCTCATGTCTTTCTCTTCCTCTCCCTGTCACTCTTTCTCCTCTCCCCCTTTTCCTCTTCCTCTTTTCTTCCTCCCCCTTTCTCTTTCCCTGACAGTACTGGGGTTGAATTCAGGGCTTCACACTTGCTGGCTCTGCTGGCAGAGTCACGCCTCCAAGCCCAAATCTTTGATGAGTAATTGATGGAGTTTTTTGTTGTCCTGGGCTTGAACTTAGGGCCTGAGCACTTTCCTTGAGCTCTTTTACTCAAGGCTAGTACTCTACCAATTTGAGCCTTCTGATTTTCTGGTGGTTAATTGGAGATAAGAGTCACAACTTGGGCTGGGAAGTTGGCTCAGTGGTAGAGCGCTTGCCTTGCATGCCTGAGGCCCTGGGTTTGATTCCTCAGCACCACATAAGCAAAAAGGGTTAAGATGCAAGGCTTTTAGAAGGTGTTTTAGGTCTTGAGGCCTTTATAAGAAGACTCCAGTGCTAAGGAGGAGGCTCATGTAGTGGTAGAATGCCTGCATAGCAGGAAAAGTAAAATTTATAGTAAATATCCTAGGCATAATGGTCTATTCTTATCATCCCACATAGTCAGGAGATGTATTAAGGCTTAAGGACAGCTCATCTCAGTCAGCCAGCTAGGTGAAGTGGTAGACAGCTGTGGTCCTAGCTACTCAGAAACTATAGAGAGGAGAATCACTGTCTAATAAGCCTGTCCTTGGACAGAGTAATCTTAGGCACCCAGATTGTGGATTTGGCGGCCTCTGAACTGTGAGAAGGAATTGTTGTAGGAGCCCCCAGTCTGTGGTACTTTAGTCTATGACAGCTAGAGTGGAGTAAGACAAGTTTGCTAGGAAGTTATTTAGATAGCCATGCTTCCCCACCCCTCCCTACGCGATTCTGTGCCAGCTGGAGGATCTGCTGTGGTGGTAGGTGTGCGTAGGTTACAGAAATGTTAGGAAGGACAAAAGGGTTTTCAGGGGAATGGCAGGCCGGCTAAGGGGAGCGATGTGAAAGTCTAATGATGGTGTGGAGTCCCAGCCTTGTACCTGACGATCAGTGACCCCAGTTGTTTTCATTAATACATCCCCTTCATCTATTTCATTAGTACATCTTCATCTGTGTGTGCGTGATAACCTGGAATGCATCATCCTTCATGTTCTTCCTTGTTCCTAAGGAGGAGACAGTCATGCTCAACAGATAGCTAGGTGTCACTGGGTTAGAGAGTTCATTAATTACTGTCACTTACTGGGTAACTTCTGTGCTTAACTTTCTTTTTTTTTTTTGACATATATAGTGTTTATAGGCTTCAATGAAAATGAAATTCAAACAAGTTTAATACCCATATATGAGTAATCTGGCAAATACAGGTATCAAACACATTTTAATTGAGTTTTATAAAACTATACAAATCTTCCAGGTGACCATAAATCAGTTCTCATTACAGAGTTTAATGTTTATCGGGTTAAATTCCTAAAACTAGCAAGGTAACAAATGGGTTACTGGGACTCAGATAGCCACATGGTAGAGCATGTTTACTGGGTGATCCCAATTACACCACAAGCCACACAACTTCCAGTATTTCCTGTCTTTTTACTCTCGTCATTTCCATCTCAGCCCAAGTCATCTGCTTTTTTATGGACCACCATAGTGCGGCCAATGATGGAGTACTCTCCTGAGAGTGAGATCAGGGAGTCTTGGATGGATACTTTGGCTGTACCACCTTTGTCAGCGGTCACATTGCCCAGATCTCCAACATGTCTTTCTTGATCTGCTGGCCCACCGTGATTTTTGGATAGAGGATTAAAGTGAGGACCTGCACTGGTATAACCTTGTGTATTATCTCCAACTGATGGACATAGAATCCATGCTGGCCTTCAGTCAATCCTGTAATGGTCCCCTGTACCACACCTGGCCCATTTGCCTGTTGCTCGAAGTGAATGATGCCCTGCATGCACACGGCCTTCATTGCCACGATTCGCCCACAACACGCCTGAACCTGGGTTTGAAAGACGGCGGGAGGACGCCATTACACAACACAACAGGACACGTCGGCACCGACCCTAACTTTCTCTCTCTTTTTTGTCAGTCGTGGGGCTTGAACTCTGGGCTTGAGCACTATCTGCGCTCTTCAGCTCAAGGCGAGCGCTCTACCACTTGAGCCACAGTGCCACTTCTGGTTTTCTAGTGGTTTATTGGAGATAAGAGTCTCCTGGACTTTCCTGCGCTGCCTGGGCTGGCTTTGAACAGTGATCCTCAGATCCAGCCTCCTGGGTAGCTAGGATTACAGGCGTGGAGCTACTGGCGCCCGGTTAACTTTCTCTTCTGTAAAGTTACATTGCTAGTTTCATAGGGCGGTTTGTACATTAATTAAAGTGTTGCCTGCAAGCAAACATCCAGCTATTGCTGGGCAGAGGTGTCTTACACCTGTAATCCTAGCTATTCAGAAGGCTGAGATCTGACGTTTGGAAGTTTGAAGCCAGCTCAAACAGGAAAAACTGAGCCACTCATCTCCAGTTAACCAGCTTAAAATGTGGAGGTGTTGCTTTGGAGGAAAATCTAGTCCCCTGAGCCCAAGCTTCAGCTTTTGCACATGCCCATGTGTGTGCACACACAAATGTAACCTACTCTCTACTCTGGATATTGTATGTGTATGTGATGAGTGCGTGTGTGCACTCCCAAGTGCACACACTCTGCTGATGGAGCTGGCTTCGAACTGTGATCCTCATATCCCAGCCTTGTGAGTAGAATAATAGATGCCAGCCACATTGCCAGGCTAGTCAATATTCTTTATTTATTTAATTTTTTGGGGTCAGTCGTGGGGCCTGAACTCTGGGCCTGGGCACTGTCCCTCAGCTCTTCAGCTCAAGGCTAGCGCTCTACCACTTGAGCCACAACACCATTTCTGGCTTTTTCTGCTAATGAGTAGGAAGACAAATAATAGGAGGGGTCATTTCAGGTTTAAAAATTGTATCCTGTGGGCTTTTGCTTTTCCTTTTTTTTTTTGGCTGAGAGTGGTGAATTTAATAATGGTTGCTTGAGTCAAGTGAGCATCATTCTACCTTTGTATCTTGTTTTATTTACATAGTTTTCGGTGCTGTCTTTAATTGTAGGTTTTATTTTGTTTTGGGGTTGAATTTGTGTTTTGTCTTTTAAATACTTGGTAGAAAGATAATAGGGAGTAAGAGTTGGACAAGCCCATTTATACTTTTGGAAGATGTAATTCATGAAATGAAATTTATGGAGAAGCTGAAATTTTGGTATTTAAGATTATGAGGCATTCATTTTCTACTTAAGCATCAAAGTGGTAGAAGACAGTATTTGACCTGGACACTTGCCCTCTAGCTTGATGCAAGACTTAACAAAAGTTCAGAGAGTGACTTAGAATCTTAGTCTTGTTATCAGTAAGTAATCTAGGGATTCACGTTAGAGCTAAGAATGTAGGGCAGGGGTAGCTCTGAAGGCCTACATTAGGGAGAAGAGAGAAGAGACGGGGCAGGAATTTGGGCTTATAGAGTGCCTCCTAGCAGGCAGGCACCAGCGGATTAACTGGGAGAATAGAAAGCAAGACTGAGTGTTAAAGTGGAACTGGGCAGCACATAGATGCTGGACAGGATCCTGTGTGTAGGACGTAGCACATTGCTTTTAAACCAGTTGGGTTGAGAGTATAGAGACCTATACTTGGACATGTCTGTCATATGCTTTTTTTCTTTTCTTTTCTTTTTTTTTTTTGTCGGTCATGGGGCTTGAACTCTGGGCCTGGGCGCTGTCCCTCAGCTCTTCAGCTCAAGGCGAGCACTCTACCGCTTGAGCTACAGCACCACTTCCAGTTTTCTGGTGGTTTATTGGAGATAGGAGTCTCA
>NW_012267218.1:4009094-4040483 GCF_000151885.1 Dipodomys ordii | reverse complement strand
CACAGTGCCACTTCTGGCTTTTTCTGTTTATGTGTTGCTGAGGAATCGAACCCAGGGCCTAATGCATGCAAGGCAAGCACCTTACCACTGAGCCACCTTCCTAGTTAGCCCTTGCTACAGCTTTTTGAGCTGTGTGGAGGGAGAGGGCTGGGTGGTGAGAGCTTTTAGTTTGAGAGGAAGTAAACACAGCTGGATTCAGGCTGGACTGATGTAGTCCGTCTGGGACCTGGGGGAAGGCGGTGAATAAGAGCAAATGGAAGCCTGAGCCCGAATGATGGCAATCATATAGAAAAGAAATGAGTGTGTAGAAATTACAGGCATCAAGCTAAGTTTTAGATTCAGATTGGTTGTGTGTTTAGTGAGGTTGGGGATTGGGCAGGTAAGGGAAAAGTGAGACTGATGTGGAATCTGCCCTCACTGAGTCTGAGAAAACAATTCTGGGGTTCAGGGTGGGCACTGTGAGTTGGAGATACTGAGAAAGCATCATGTTGGACTGGAGGTGACAGTTATTTTACAGGGATAGGCTAAGAGCCATGAAGATGGTGAGTTAGCTCTGAAGAGAGATAAGCGTCTAACCTCAGGATATTAACCATTGGCTTTTGGGTGAGAGAGAAGGCTCTTTAGGTGGACGAGTGGGAGACCTGAGAAGGTGCAGTGTGCTGCTGTAAAGGAGTTGCCAGTGGTCCGGGAGAGGGAGGACGAGATTAGATATTGAAGTCTTTTCAGTGGCAGGGTGGATGACTGAAGGAGGACTTTGAAATGAGAGGGGCCTGGTGGGTAGTGAGCAGTACAAGTACTTAGATGTACAAGTACTTAGATATATAGGTGACCTTTGGTCTTGTTCACCCTTCCTGGAGAATGGGAGAATAGGATAGCTTCCTGTCCCTGCCCTGAGTCTTCTGAAAAGAAAAGGCAGGATGTGTGGCTGCTGAAGTAACCTGACCTCTCTGGGTCAGGGCTCGCTGCCTTAGAACATTCTTTGTAGGAAAGGGGCTCCTCTTGGAGACTGGGACCCTAGAAGTATTCTTTTGTGACATTTCAGAAAGCTTGCTGGGAGAAAGGCTATCTACAGAAGAATGGTATACCAGAATGACGTCATTCCAACAGATGACTAGAAGATGATATATACATTTTTCAAGTTCTTGCTGGGAATGGAACCCAAGGCCTTGGGCATGCTAGGCAGTCGATTTACCACTGACCTCTAGGCCCTGCCCATAAACATAGGATTCTTTTTGGGGGGCGGATGGAGGCAGTCCTGGGGCTTGAAGTCAGGGCCTAGGCTCTGTCCCTGAGCTTTTTGCTCAAGGCTAGCACTCTACCATTCAAGCCATAGTACCACTTCTGGCCTTTTCTGTTTATATGGAACTAAGGATCAAACCCAGGGCCTCACACATGCTAAGTAGGTAAACACCCTACCACTAAGCCACATTCCCATCCCACACATAGGGTTCTTGATGTAGCAAAGCTGTCAGTCAAATATAAGACAACAATTGCAGAAAACTAGTGAAGATAGTCCTTGTGTCTGTCCACTTTCTGAGTTGGCTACTTAAGGGTACAGCAGAGTAGGCTTTGGATAGACAGCAGGAAGAAGACTTCGTAGGCAGAAACCCCAGAGGACAGCTGGCTGGAAAACAGTCTTTTTTCCCCCTTATTTCATGGTTTCAGTTCACATACAAAAGAATAGCTTTTGTTCCACATTAATTTTTAAAATTCCCAAATTAAAAAAATAACCTCCCTCACCCATCCCTAATACACACACACACACACACACACACACACACACACACGTGTATATATAAACATCTTTTTAAAAACTCAGTTGGCAGGCCTGGTGGCTCATGCCTATAATCCTAGCTACACAGGAGGCTGAGATCTGAGGATAATGGTTCAAAGCCAGCTGGGGCTTTGAGACTCTTATCTCCAATTAACCACCAGAAAACCGGAAGTGGTACTGTGGCTCAAGCGGTAGAGTGCTCACCTTGAGCTGAAGAGCTGAGGGACAGTGCACAGGCCCAGAGTTCAAGCCCTACAACTGACCCCAAAAAAAGCCACCCAATCTAAAGGGGTTTGATCTTGAAGTGTAATTGGATGAGACTGAAAACCAAGCATTTCAGGTAATTCTGCCAGCGGTAATTCTCTTCATTTCCATCACACTCTTGTGGACATATGCCTGAAAATTAATTGGAACAGTCTCCTTCCCGATCATGGTGTCATTTTTGTAATTGCTGTTGTTGGCATGGTTAAGCTTTCTGTCCGGCCGGAACTGGAACTTCAGAAACTCATGTCCAAACTTGCCTTTGTGCCTCACTCACATAGTACTGTAGGTAGAAGTCACTGGCCAGTGTTATCTTGGGTCCCAGGCAACACTGTCTTTAGAAGAAGAAGTTGCCAGGCACAAATTCCTCAGGCAAAGTCACTTTCTCTCAGTATGGACAGAATGAGCAGTAAAGTGTTTAGTAGGTCTAGTAAATGGCTCATGCCTATAATCCCAGCTACTCTGGAGGTGGAGATTGGGAGGACAGCTATTGCCCTCCAGACAGAAAAGGCTAGTAAAGTCCCTATGTCAACAACAAGAAACCCCTTGGTCTTTCCAGCTACAAGAAGAAGCAGAATAGGAGGACTGGGGTTCAGAGGGCCACTTTTTCGTGTTACCTCTTAGGCAAGTGGCTACATGAAGACAAGCTGAGGCAGACAGCCGGCAGGGTCTCACACCTGTAATCCTACCTCTAGTACAAGACTGAAATCTAGAGATCTCTGTTGGAAGCCAGCCTGAGCAGAAAAGTTTGAGATTCCATTTCAAAAAATAATCAGCACAAAACTGGGCTCTGGGGGTATGGCTCAAAATGGTAGAAGCCGGGCGCTGGTGGCTCACGCCTGTCATCCTAGCTACTCAGGAGGCTGAGATTTGAGGATCACTGTTCAAAGCCAGCCTGGGCAGGAAAGTCTTTGAGGATCTTATCTCCAATAAACCACTCGAAAACTGGAAGTGGCGCTGTGGCTCAAGCGGTAGAGCACTGGCCTTGAGCTGAAAGAGCGCAGGGACAGCGCCCAAGCCCAGAGTTCAAGCTCCACAACTGACCAAAAAAAAAAAGTAGAGGTGTGGGCACCAAGGTGAATGGAGGGCTGAAGAGGATGTTAACCTAGACACACTTCTAATTGGATAATGGTGGTGGAGGGAAGTACTTGAGCCCGGGTGCCTGCTTTTTAAAGATGTGGAAACATAAATGTGTATAACAGTTGAACAGGATTTCCCTGGGGTCCCAGAATTGGTGGCTGGAGCCCCAAGTTTCAGTCTGACAGGCACCGAACCACATCTTCACTTGTTTTTCTGGTCTCCCATTCTCATCCCCCTCTGCTCTTACTCCTGGAGTCACATCATTCTCGTCCTGACCTCTTAGTCGATGACAGAGTTTGGTTGGCATTCCAGTGAAGCTGATCAGAGACAGCTCAGGTTCTGCCACAGTTCACCCAGTCTGGTTAGTGTATCGAGTCACTCCCATGAACAGATACAAGCTGTGTTGACTTTCATCTGAAAGTACTACGTTTGCCAAGCTGGGACCATAGGGCACTTCATTCTTTCTTGAAATGTGCATGTTTGAAAAGCAGTTGGTGGGTAGAACCTGGCAAGCAAGCTTCTGCTGTTTGATTAAATGATAGTCTTTATGTGTATTTCATTAACTAATTAGACTTTTAAAAATTAGACCTTTGAAAACACTTTCTAAGTCAGGCTTGGTGGTCCTGCCTGTAATCCTAGCTCTCCAGAGGGTGAGGTACAGGTGGTTTGCAAGTTCAAGGCCGGCCTAGGCTACATTGTGAGATCATGTCTCAGAAACACAAAGAATGGATTCATTTTAAACTTAGGCCCTTGTAACCACTAACCAAGTGTGTAATGTTGACCATATTTGAATCCTTGTAGCTTTAAAATAGGATCCAAATACCTGTTTACAGAATAAGAAACCAGAGGCCGAGAAGTTGAGTGGTCTGCTCAAGGTCATGCATCTAGTAGGCGTCAGCTCCAAGACATGTCCATCCTGTCTTGTTCATAGTGCCTATGCCGTTGTCCTCAGTGTTTCTGGGTCCACAAAGAATTGCAGCCAGTGACTGAGTAGTGATACTTAAGCAGCGTGTATGATTTTAGTCCTACCAAACTTCCAACTTAAGTGCTGTTTTGGGGAAAATAACCACTTAGTAGTGAAAAGTAGTGCACAAGTCCTCTGTTCAAGTCTCATTGATTCCTGGAGTCCCAATGCATTAAAGTTTTTATTCTATAATTAGTTAGACTGAAATACTAATGTATATATGGGGCTTGAATTCAGGGCCTCATACTCTTAGTTGGCTTTTTTGCTTAGCGCTAGTAATAGCTCTACCACTTGAGCCACACCTCCACTTCTAGCTTTTTGCTAGTTAATTGGAAATAAAAGTCTCGCAGACTTTTCTGCCCCAAATGGCTCCAAACCTTGATCCTTAGCTCTTGATCCTGAGAAGCTAGTTACAGATGTGAATCACCAGCACCCAGTTTGTACACATTTTTGAAGATGGCAAATTTTTATAACATTAGCATTCTGAAGGCTAATAAACTAGAGTTAGAAATCATGGTCAGATTGAGGCCAGCCTGAGATGTAGAGTCATGTGTGTGTGTGTGTGTGTGTGTCTGTCTGTCTGTCTGTCTGCCTCACTCACACACACAGACTAGAGAGAAAAGGGAAGAGGAAAACAAAAGAAACAACTTGAAAAGAATGCCAGGCTCGGGCCTGTAATCTTAGCTACTCGGGATGCTGAGATCTGAAGATCTAGGTTCAAAACCAGTTCAGCCAGGAAAGTTTGAGATTTCTATCTCCAATTATCCCCAGTTAACTACCAAAAAAGCCAAAAGTGGAGTTGTGGCCCAATTGATAAAGTGTGCTATCCTTGAGCAAAAAAACAAAAAAGCTCAACTGTGCTCAGGCCCTGAGTTATTCAAGTCCCGGGATCAGCACACACACACACACACTTTTTTTTTTTTTTTTCTGAAAATCTACCCTCTCTTAAATGCTTGCTCCTTAAAAATGTAGACAAACACAGTGGTACAGTTCTGTCACAACTAATTTGATAGCCGGGTGCCAATGACTCATGTCTGTGATCCTAGCTGCTCAGGAGGCTAAGATCTGAGGATCCAGGTTCCAAGCCAGTTCAAGCAGGGAAGTCCGTAAGACGTTTACTTTCAGTTAATCAGGCAAAAAAAAAAGGAAGTGGAGCTATGTGGCTCAAGAGCTCCAGCCTTGAATAGAAAAAGCTAAGAGACAGTGGTCTAGGCCCTGAGTTCAAACTCCACACACAAAAACCACCTTGCTAGCTGTAGGGTGGGGGTGGGGATGCCACATGGAGAATGCTCTGAAAAATTAAAGTAGAAGTATGTGCACTCTGTAACTCCATGAAATAAAAGGGGGTGGTAGCCAGGTGCTGGGGGTATTGATGGTACTTGATGCCTCACACCTGTAATCCTAGCTACTCAAGAAATCAAAGCCAACCTGGGCAGGAAAGTCCTTCCTCTTGAGACTCTTAAATCCAATTAACTACTTAAAAAACCAGGAAGTATAGCTGTGGCTCAAAGTGTTAGAGCACTAACCGTGAGCATCCAGGCCCTGACTTCAAGCCCCACGACCACCAACAACAAAAAAAGGTGATGGTAAATACTAAATACTTAGGCAATTTAAGAAGCATCAGTTAAGTATGAGCCTCTTGGGAGGGATGTGAGATGGCAGATCTAGGGACAAAAGAAAATGTTTTTCGAGGTTTGAGCTTTTGTTCTTTGGTTTTCCTAGAAATTTCTTGCCCTTCTAGAATCTCTGACCCCTCTGCCATATATGGTTTCGAGGATAATATTTGGAGAAAAAGTTCTAATAGAAAAGCCAAAGATTAGTTCGGTAGAAGTTAGCAAGTGGGTAAGTTAACAAATCAGTCACTTCTACAGGACTTCCCAGGCTGCCCACCTGAATTACCAAGGAGAGGGCCTTGAGTGCTCTGAAGCCCCCAGCCAGATGGCAGAGCAAGAAGTCACTGTTAAAGTAAGCCTTGCCAGGCCACACTTGTCATCCTAGCTATTCAGGAGGCTGAGATCTGAGGATTGAAGTTCAAAACAGGCCAGGCAGAGGAAAGTCTGTTGACTTTTTTTTTGGGGGGGGGGGTTTGAACTCTGGGCCTGGGCGCTGTCCCTCAGCTCTTCAGCTCAAGGCTAGTGCTTTATCACTTGAGCCACAGCGCCACTTCAGGCTTTTTTCTTTTTGCTTCTGTGGTGCTGAGGAATCGAACCCAGGGCCTCATGCATGCAATGCAAGTGCTCTGCCACTGAGCCACCTTCCCAGCCCTGTGGCTTTTTTTTTTCTCTAATAAACTACCTCCCCAAAAAGCCAGAAGCAGAACTGTGACTCAAGTGGTAGAGTGCTAGCCGTGAGTAAGAAAGAAGGTAAAGGACAGTGAGTCCTAAAAAAGTTCCCTTCAAAACTGACTGACCTCTGCCACTCAGACTACCACAAGCGATCTGGTAACAACCAGTCTTGGAGTGTGTGCATTCCATTCCCACATATCCACTAGTTTCTCAGAAGTAGCATTTGATGGTTTTCTGTGTTTCCTTTGAGAGAGAGTTTTTTTTCTGTACATCGATGTAAATACTGTTTACAGACTATTGTATATACATTTTTATAATGCCATTAAAAGTCATTTAATATGAAGCGTGTGTTAAGCAGTTGTATAAAGTTTTATTTTTGTTTATCTTTTTATTTTGGTGGTACTAGGGTTTGAATTTTGGGCCTTATAAGTCTAGCTTTCCACCATTTGAGCCATGCCTCCAGTCCTTCTTTTTGCTGGAGATAGGATCTAGTGAACTTTTCTGCCTCGTTTGCTTCAAGCCATGGTCTTGCAAGTCTTAGTCATCTGCGTAGCCACTGTTCCACCAGCGCCTGGCTCCACTTGTCTTCTTCCCTTCTCACAAAGTACCTTTGCTGTCTCACAGCTGCTTTTGATGGGTACTTTGCCCCTGCCAGGGGACGCCTGCTCTGTGGCTCTCTGAGCTATTGATCTTTGTACTTTTTTTTTTTTTTTTAAGGTTTAGAAGTAAAAGCAAGTTATGGGGCCTTTTTTGGCTGGTCATGGGGGTTTGAACTTTGGGCCTGGGCACTTTTCCCGGAGCTCTTCTGCTCAAGGCTAGCATTCTACCACTTGAACCATAGCTCTACTTCAGGCTTTGTTTGTTTGGTCGTTTGTTTTTAATTGGAGATGAGAGTCTCACAGACTTTCCTTCCTGGGCTGGTTTTTTTTTTTTTTTTTTTTGTTTTTTTCTTGTTGTTGTCCTGGGGCCTGAATGCTGGGCCTGGGCGCTGTCCCTCAGCTCTTCAGCTCAAGGCTAGCGCTCTACTACTTGAACCACAGCACCACTTCCGGCTTTTTCTGCTTATGTGGTGCTGAGGAATCGAACCCAGGGCCTCATGCATGCAAGGCAAACACTTTACCACTAAGCCACCTTCCCCACCCCTCCTGGGCTGGTTTTGAACCATGATTCTCAGATCTTAGCCTCCTGAGTAGCTAGGATTGCAGACATGAGCCACCCACTGGCAAAATGTGAGTATTTGAACCACATGGCTCTGAGTGCCATTCTGAGCTGCAGCTCATTGCCTGTGACCTGCAGCAGCGAGCAGCAGCCCCCTTATGGGGAAGGAAGAGCGCACCTGGCGTCCATCAGTGCTGGGCCGCCTGGCCCTGGCTCCTTGTGGGAGCATACTGTGAGCTTAGTGTTGGTTACACCTATAAGGAGATATTTCAGGGACTATTGATTTATGCCAGTCGAGTGTACCCACTCCTACAAATCTGTCTGTCTGTCTTTCTCTCTCTCTCTCTTTTTTTTTTGATAAGAATGAAGCCAAGAAAAATTAAAGAAGATGATGCTCCAAGAACAATAGCTTGCCCTCATAAAGTAAGTAATGCTAGGGGGAAAGTGTTGATTACATTGTTAATGGAGTTTTAGAGAGTTTATAAGAGATTTGCACTTCCAGTTCCAACTTTTAAATTGCAATACAGTGAGGAATTTTATCACCTTGGGTTTGTTGCTCAGTACAGGACATTTAGTGGGTCTACTGTAAGGAGCCCATATTTTTAGTCCATATCTTGACTCTGCTATGTTAGGACTTTAGTTCTTTTTTGGACACAGACCTCAATAAGAACATAGGTTCGTGATTGAAGTTTGGAAATTATTTTGGATATTAATAAGATGAGGCAAATAGTTTCTAATTTCCTTTACAATTTCTTATTTGCCCTGTAAATTGTGTTACTAGAATGGTGCTTAATTGTTTTCAAATGTAACTTGTCTTTCAAATGAAAGTACGTGGGAAGTGTTCCTTGGGGTCTGTTTCTGAGCTTGAATTGACTAGTAAACCAGAAAAAAACGTGAGCTATCAAATAGATGAGAGAGACAAAAGAGGATGAACTTCTGAATGGAGTAAGAGTTTCTAAAAAGTCAACAATTGGAGGATAAATTTGGAGCTGCCTCTCTAACGACTGGGCGCTCCTGCTTTTTCAGAAATTCCTTTGTAACGCTCTTAATGCTGGGGGTGGGGGGAGGGGTAACAAGCCTGTTTCCCTTGGGACCAAAAATGGCATTTGAAAACAGTTAAGCTCGGGGCCCGTTACTCTTTAGCTTCTCTGTATATTTCTAAAGTTCCATTTTCTAAATGGAAGCAGAACTTAGAGGTCCAAGTGACCACACTGGCTCTCCCCTCCCTTTTGCCTGTGAAGCTGTCTAGTGGTGGCCTGTGCTGTCCTTCTGTCACACTGTCTCACCATTCCCCACTCCCTCCGTCATGGGCAACAACTGCAGAAGAAATTGTAGAGGACATGCTGCCCTCGGCCCCTCCATCTCCTCCCCGCGCTGGTATCGCTTTGCCTGCCTCTTCCTTTTCCCAGTGTCTCACCAAATAAATTTCTTCTGTAGTTGCCATTCCTTGGAGACCCTCTTGCTTCTTTCTCTGTCAAGAAGGGGAAAGAGGCAAAGAGAGAAGAGGGAACAGTAGGCGATGGAGAGTGACAGCCCATTGTCGCAGCACAGAATATGGGGCCCACCAAAGGTAGTGGTGGACTACCGTCATTTTAACTCCGTTTATTTCTCAGTGCTTCTGTTACTTCATCTGGGGGTGTAGCTGGGTGAGGCAACTGTGGTGTAGCTGGAAGCCGGGGTGCTGGGTTCTACTCCCGGCGTGGCTACTACTAGTAGTGTGACCTTGGGCAAGTCTACTTCAAGGTGTCTCTAAGCCTCAGTTTCCTCATCTGTAAAACACGGGTTTGCAGTAAATGACAAGGCCTTTCTCAGCTGTCTGTTTTTTTGTCTTAAATAACTGACTGTTCTGTACCGCTAAGAGGGGTTAATGAGGGCGGGGGAGGGGCCGGGGGTGGGTGGCCATTGTGTTGTAGCTCACATTTCAGAAAAGGCTGTCGAGTGGTTGGGGCCTCTCTCACCACCTGCAGTGTGAACCACTACGCTTCTTTCTCTGTTTCAAGGGCTGCACAAAGATGTTCAGGGATAACTCTGCTATGAGAAAACATCTGCACACTCACGGCCCCCGAGTCCACGTCTGTGCAGAGTGTGGCAAAGCTTTTGTTGAGAGCTCAAAGCTAAAGCGACACCAACTGGTTCATACTGGAGAGAAGCCCTTTCAGGTAGGGCCGGTTGCTTCTGTCCCTGCACACTGCCTCACTGTCCTGTCCCCAGGGCGCAAGCTCGCTGTGCGCCACAGCCAGCCAGCGGGCAGGGCGCCAGCGGAGGGCCTGTCCCGGCTCCTGGTGATGTCATGTCATGCGGGTGGTGTTTGTGCAGAAGAGAGCAAGCCCACAGTCAGTCCGCCTCTAGTGCATTCAACGACAGGGCAAAAGGAGCCAGTTATATATTGAATAATTAATCAGCAGGAAATCTAAATTTTTATTGTATGAGTAAATAATACTTGTTTTCAGAAGCCCACAGATAGGCTAATGAGTTGGCTGTGTGGCTAATAGAGTTCACGTGGTTCTCTCCGCTCAGCAAACTTGATTTGTATTTTATAGAGGTACATGGGCACTAACTTGACACATCAGGCAATGCTTGCCACTTTGCCATGTGTTTCTCTTAGGTTCTTAAACAGCTGTGCGCTTTAGGGCTGTCCAGCATGCACAGTGAGAGATCCCCGCTCACTAGTTGTAGAACGTGGAGCGTGGTACCAGGGCAGGAAGGAAGTGTGTTCAGTGAGAGCCGGGCGCTGTCCACCAACACAGCGAGCGGCTGGATGCCGGCTGCCCGCTGCCGGCTGCGGGCGCGCTTGCTGAGTGCTTGACATCTGACCTTTCCTCCACAGTGCACATTTGAAGGCTGCGGGAAACGCTTTTCACTGGACTTCAATTTACGCACGCATGTGCGAATCCACACCGGAGACAGGCCCTATGTGTGCCCCTTCGACGGCTGTAATAAGAAATTTGCTCAGTCAACTAACCTGAAATCTCACATCTTAACACATGCTAAAGCCAAAAACAACCAGTGAAAAGAAGAGAGGAGACCCTTCTCACCAGTGGGAAGCATTTTCAGGAGTGATTGGGAATCCATATGCCTCTCTTTTGTATATTGTTTCTAGGAAGAATTTTAAAAATGAATCCTACACACCTAAGGGACGTGTTTTGATAAAGTAGTAAAAATTAAAAAAAACTTCAATAAGATGACATCGCTAAGATGCTCTATCTTGCTCTGTAATCTCGTTTCAAAAACAACACGGTGTTTTTGTAAAGTGGTCCCAACAGGAGGACAATTCATGAACTTCGCATCAAAAGACAATTCTTTATACAACAGTGCTAAAAATGGGACTTCTTTTCACATTCTTATAAATATGAAGCTCACCTGTTGCTTACAATTTTTTTAATTTTGTATTTTCCAAGTGTGCATATTGTACACTTTTTGGGGATATGCTTAGTAATGCTATGTGTGATTTTTCTGGAGGTTGATAACTTTGCTTGCGGTAGATTTTCTTTAAAAGAATGGGCAGTTACATGCATACTTCAAAAGTATTTTTCCTGTACAAAAAAAAAGTTATATAGGTTTTTGTTTGCTATCTTAATTTTGGTTGTATTCTTTGATGTTAACACATTTTGTATAATTGTATCGTATAGCTGTATTGAATCATGTAGTACCAAATATTAGATGTGATTTAATAGTGTTAATCAATTTAAACCCATTTTAGTCACTTTTTTTTTCCAAAAAATACTGCCAGATGCTGATGTTCAGTGTAATTTCTTTGCCTGTTCAGTTACAGAAAGTGGTGCTCAGTTGTAGAATGTATTGTACCTTTTACCACCTGATGTGTACATCCGTGTAACAGAAAGGGCAACAATAAACTAGCGGTCCTACAGAGAGAACATGGCAGAAGAAGATCTGTAAGCACAGTCTTATTTTCTTTTATTGTCCAAAATACTTAAAATTCTTGAGCCTCCCAGAAATTGGAAGCTTAAATAAAGCAACTCAAGTTTCCTTTATTTTGCACTCAATTACAGTGACTTGTGATTAAATCGATGCATGGATATACTAATCCTTCCTCCATCTCCTGACTGAAAGATTGGTAACAGACATCCCAAGTTAAAGAACTACCTCAGAGTACCCCAGATTGGCCCATGGGTGGTGGGGATGACACGCTGAGCCAGGATGAGGCCTTCCGAAGGAGAGGCGGTCACTGGCAGTGGGTGCACCTAGGAAAATCTAGGCCTTCCTCCCCACCCCCACTCAGGCGGCCTTCAAAGGCCGCCCCAGTGGCTTGTCCAACAGGAAACATGGCTATGAATATTTGATTTCAGAGCATCTAGTGAAGTCTATTAAATGCTAGCAAATGTGGCGATTGAGTACCAGTAGCTTGATTTCCATGCTTCTACGTGGACTCTTGAGTACAGATTGGCAAGGTGATTAGATTACTAGAGAATTGTACTCAGTGAGTACTTATGTCTCATGTTGCAACCTCTTTAATGTACAATTTTTGAATTTTACTTAAGATCAAATATCAGACTTGTTAACTATTTTATAAACTGCCGTGATACAGCAAAATCCCATTTAGTCCAAATGCAGACATACTGTGTTGTGTGTCTTTTTGTGATCCATGCTTGACTCTGCAAGGTAAATGACACACTCACTAATATCAGGTTTATTTCCAGAGTGGCCGGGGCACCATTGGGGTCAGATAGGTAGCCTGGGTGTACAGCCCAGTCACCAGGAGGGCTGGTGACGGGGCCCCTGAGGCTCTGTGGGATTTTGAAGTGCCTTCTGAACCATTAAGTGAAACATGTAACTCCAGAGGTTTATTTTTATTTGTCCAGAATCTGTGATCTGTTGAGTAGTTGGCTGGAACTGAGTTCCTCAGAAGTCCTCAGCTGTTCTCTGGATACACCCTAGACTTGCTGTCTCTGGCGGTCAGGATACGGCCATCGTGGGGCCCTCCCAAGCTGACTGCCCTGTGCCACTCCTTCCCAGACCCACCTGGGCAGAACCTCGGGTGCGCCCTTGCCTTTGCGCCTCCCCGCTGTAGCCGTACCACAATGCCACTCGAATTGGTGGCAGTGGCAGGAGTCCAGAGCCACGGCACCCGCAGGCAGCCTGATGGCCACGTTCTAGCTTGGCCCTGGCACTGTCCTCAGGGCCCTTGCCCACGGTCCCACACCAGAGCAGACCTGTGCGGGGCGGTAGCCCGGCCGGCAGCCTCGAGAGCCATGCTGTGCCCCAAAGGAGCCAGGCCCCTGTGTGGAGTGAGGTTCCTCTTCCTCTGTGCCTTGATGCCTTGGGGCCGTGCACCCTGGGCCCTCTCTTCTTCCCTTCCCCTCCCTCTGAGTGGAACGGTCTTCGCCCTCCTTGCCCCTCCATGTTTAAGTCCTTCTCTGAGTCTGCACTTCTGTAAAGAAACAACTTGGGGTTTAAAGAAAACTTCACGTGCGGTTTCCTTTGTTAACCTGGCACCCTGAACTTCACAGCAGTTGTAGGAGACTAGTAAGTGAGCAGTGTAAAGACTAGAGGTCATTCTCATTGGGTTTGACTTAAGCCCATTTGCTTGTTAGAATTTATAATTTTGTTAAAGATTAATTTACTAAAGGTTGAAACTGTGTTCTTGTAATAGTCCATTGTCTTGAGAATTAATCTGATTTATATGTAATACGGATAGACATATTTTCTTACATCCAAGCAGAAATAAGTGCATGTTTCTAGCATATGTAACATTGGGGAAAAAAAAAACACAAAAACTCCCGAGGATAAGTTTACACTTAACAAGATGTTGTTTTCTATTTTTGAATTTCTTATTATTTCCCCCTCTTTGGCAGTGAGGTGGGGGAGGAGGGGCATGATATTTGTATAAAGAGCTGTCACCCCAGGGTGACATTTATTTTGCAAGGTGACCCTGAGCTCATGCTGTTTTCATACAGTCTCTGTGCTTTGCCTATGCTCGAGGCCTGAGGAGTTCAGAAAAATCAAGATTTTCTTTTCTGTTTGGTTTTCACATCTGATTTCTTCTGAGTGCCACTCACTCTGGTCATTTGAGAGGCAGAACTTTGAAGGAAGCAGTGTGCAGAGCCTGCTCCTGGTGCTCAGCAGTTTTTCGAATTCATTCATTGCTTCACAGAGGTGAGAAGCATGTGCTGTGCCCACGTGTCGTGTAGAGGCCCGCCTGGGCCAGTGGCTGCCCACCTGCATCTGCAGCAGAGCAGAGCTCGCCTGTCCCCGGGACCGGGCCTCACTGCTGTCCAGCTAGAGTTCATGTCCATGGCCCAGGAAAACACAGTCCCTGAAATAAGCCTGCCGATTTTATCCACGCTGCTACCAGCAGCTAGATGTGATGGTGCCCTCCCTGACTCTTCCTGCACCATGACGTGAGCATGGCGCAGGAAATCTGATGTTCTCTTAGAAGTGCTCTTGACCTCTTGACACAGGTCACGGGAGAGGGCACAGCTGTTGCTCCCTGGCACCCACTTGACCCCGTGGCCATGCCCTGTCTTCATTGTTTTCTGGCTGCATAGTCAGTTCCTTGCCAGGCACTGGGTAACCTTGTAACTACAGCACCTCCCAAGTTCCGAGGCCCAGCAGGGCCAGGCAGGTGTATTTCAGGCAAACTTTCATCTCCAAGGAGTGTTTGCTGGCGGCTCTGGCCCTGCACTTGGACTTGTTACCGCCCAGGTATGTGTACAGCTGCTTTAGCTGTCTGAGCGTGGCCTAAGTGCAGGCCCCGACGCATGCAGCATGAGCTGGAGAGAGACGCTCCACATCTTTCCAGGGCCTGTAGGGTCAGTAGGGTGCCAGGAAGATCTTTGACGTTGGCACAGTGTCAGGGTGTGGTGGGAGCGGTGGGTGACAGATGTGTGGATGAACACCACACACTCCCTTTATAAACACGGAAGGGAACCTCGGCACAAGACGTTGGCATGAGGCCCTCAGAGGCACGAGGCGTGAGCTGCTGCCCAGGGGGGTGGTCAGCCTGGATTCTTGGCCTGCGTGTGATACAACTGTTCATCTCAAAACAGTGCTTGGTCTTCCACAAAGTGATCAAATGCATATACCTTTTCCTTAAAGACCCTCAGGCACCCAAAAAAAAAAAAACAGCATGGGGGGCGTTGGGCCAGATAGCTGGCTGTGCTGGGTTGTCTGTTGGGCTGCATGCACTGCGGAGGGGAGAAGGTGGGTACCAGTGGGAGTCACCTCTTCCTACAACACCAGCAACTGTTGGGCTGTTACCTACAGATGGCATGGAAATTTCTGTTGTATTCATTTTTTTTTTTTTGCTAACTTCTGTAGGCACCGGCCGGAGGACTTAGCATTGTGTCTCATGTACATCTTTTCAAGTGTTTTTTGCTATTTCTGGAATTGTCCTTGTTTTTCTCCTTAGCTCATAGGTCATAGACACAGACATATTATAGTATTTAAGGCACCTGCATCAAGCATCAGATGGCTTTGCATCCAGAAAAACATTGATAACTCAGTCTGAAGCACCCAGCATGTGTAACATGGCTCTATAAAGTATAATAAACGCATAATGTTAAGCTTTTGAATGCCTATGGTTCTTGTTTGTGGCTTAGTTTCATTATACATTCAAACTGAAGTTCCCACCTGATCTGAGAATTCCCAGGCTCCCGCAGCCAGATTCCAGAGGCTTCCCTGCCCAGAGCCCACATGCGCAGGGCTCTGTCCCTCCAGCAAGAAGTGCTCCCTCTTGGGAATTTTCTGCTTCCTGAGGGGCTTTCCAAATCAGGAAGTATACAGTCACCCCCTCTGCTTTCGAGAAAGTATGGCCAAGAGTGAGACCCTTGCAGCCGGGCTTGGGAACACCAGCACCAGCCCCAGCGCTCACACGCCAGAAGGAAAGCTGACAAGCTGGGATGGACTCCTGAAACTTGGTAAAAATAGACCAAGAATTGCTCAAGATTTGGCCAGAGACAGCATGTAGTACGTTTTTCTGCCCTGGAATCTAGTTTTCAGGGAAACGGCTTACCCTCCTCTAGTGCTTGTGACTTGTGCTCATGATAAATGTGGCGGCTGGCCCAATGGTGCTGAGGTGGCAAGGCCCTGACCTGCTGAGTGAGGTTCAGAGGAGGCCCAGCCCAGAGCAGCCGGAGTGAATGCCAGGGCGTCTCCAGGCTGTGGAGGGGGAGGACCCAGGGCCTGCTCTGTGTCCCCAGAGAAGCACCCCATACACCTGGCTACCACATTGTGCTGAGATCCTCACCGCCCAGGGCCTTACTAAGCCCAGTGAATCTCAGAGGAATTAGAGCATTGTCACAGTGAAGGGAAGACCAGACAGCTGAGGTTAAAGTCCAAGCCTCTTGGTTCCCATTGCTGGGACCCCTGCTTGCTTGCTGCTGCCTGCATGGCCTGACTTCCTCCAGTTGTTTCCAGAGAAGCCCTGGCCTACTTTCCTGCCTCCCCGAGGCTGCCCCTTCCTTGCTCCTTTCTGGTCTTTATTTCCAAAGCTTCCCTGACTGGAGTTGCCCTCAGTCATTCATTCCTGAGAGGAATAACACATCGGGTACCCAGATGAGACCTGAAAGATTTGGGTTAAGTGCTATGAGAGAAGTGACTGGGGCAGGGGCTCCGTGGGGCACGGGCCTGGCCCCAGGCTGCTGTGCCACATCTGGGCAGGGCCCACACTGCTAAGCTGCAACTGTTCCTGTACGCCCACTCCCTTCCCCGCCTTGCGCCTGCTCCCAGCTCTCCCCCCCCCACACACACACACCTCCACAGGCTGCCCCTGCATGCTCGACCTGGGAACTACAAGATCAGGAGTCCATCCCGGACACACCCTCAGCCTAGGTGGGGTAAGGCTCATCCCAGAGGCCTGTGAAGCCAATATAGGGGAGCATTGGGGTGTGCTGTCATGTATTAGGGTCACAGGTACTTTTTTTTTTTTAATTCAGGGTGCCTAGTATGCCTGACCACAAATTCACTCTAGCCCACTCTGGCCTTGAAATCCTCCTGCCTCAGATTTCCAAGTACTGGGAGTATAGGCATGCTACATTACTCCAAATTCAGTTTGAGCTTCTAATAGAAAAGAAGGGAAACCAGGTGCCAGTGGTTTGCTCCCATAATCCTAGCTACCCAGGAGGCTGAGATCTGGACTACAGTTTAAAGCCAGCCCTGGCAGGAAAGTCCCTGAGACTCTTCAATGAACAGAAAGCTGGAAGTGGAGCTGTGGCTCAAATGGTTAAGAGCACTAGCCTTGAGCAAAGAAGCTCAGGGACAGTACCCAGGCCCTGAGTTCAAGCTCTAGGACTAGCCTGTGTGTGTGTGTGCGTGTGTGCGTGCACGCGCGCACACACACACACACGCAGATGTAGAAACCGTCTAGAAACCTAGGACTGACTTTCTGGAAACTGTCTTTTCTGGGACAGGCTATTTGGCAATGTTTTTATGTGGTCAGCCTGGAGTAAGATAGGCCTATTAGCCTCAGAAAAAAGAAAAGCCGGAAGTGGCACTGTGGCTCAAGTAGTAGAGCGCTAGCCTTGAGCTGAAGAGCTCAGGGACAGCACCCAGGCCCAGAGTTCAGGCCCCACGACCGGACCCAAAAAAAGAAAAAGAAAAGAGGAAGACTCCTCTCTACCAGGGGAGAAGGCCCCCTGTGGACAAGAAGCAGGGACTAGAGCAAACATGTGAGTAAGCCAGGGGTTAGCACCCAAAGCCAGAAGAGCCAGTGTCCCTCAGAGTCGGAAACAACCCTACAGACACCTGGGCTGTAAACTCCTGTGTGCTCAGCCACACAATCTATAGGATTTTATTCCCTGGGAACTCATCCATTCCCCAGAATGACTTGTCAAGTGATAAGAGCAGAGGACAGCCAGGCTCTGTGGCTTATCCCTGTAATCATGGCTACTTAAAGCAGAAAAGTTCTCTAGCACCCCGTCCTCCCCCAGTAACAAGGCTGGGAGAGTAGCTCCCATGGTCAAGTGCCAGGCTAGGAGGTCTCAGCCCTGAGGACAGAACAGTGAGAAACGAGGCTGTGCTTGCCGAGGTGCGGGGATGGACGCACTGCCAGACCAGCTGGAGGCGACCTCGCCCAGAGCCTGGCTCAGGGGAGATTTCCTCTTCATTGCTCTCACCTGGAGTTGTGGCTCAGGTGGTAGAGTGCCTGCCTAGCATTCATGAGGCCCTGGGTTCAAATCACAGGACCCGGAGTGAGTAACAATGTTCGACAAGAATTGTACTCATTTCCTTACTTGTGTAATTGTAACCCCCTCTGTACATCACCTTTACAATAAAAAAATAAAATACACGAGACTATTTTTAAAAAATCACAGGACCACCAGTGTGGGTGGGAACTTCATACAGGACTCCACTGCGCGAGAAAAAAACGTAAACGCAAATTCACCAGGAGCACACCTCACTCTTCACCCCAGATTTGTGGGTATGTTTGGTGGTCAGAGTTTAGGGTGGAGGTTGGGGACTCTGCTTTATAGCATGCTGGTTTCTCTGGCGTTCTGAGTTCATTGTCATGGTCACACTACCGCTCGAGGGCTTCTGCCCCCAATTCCCTACCAGGACATATCCAAGGCCCCTCTTTTGCCTTCTCCACCCAGTGGGCTGCCAGCCACCACCCCCCCCACACACACAGGAGACAAGTCTGACTTAATGGGGGGCTAGTGGGGTTACTCTAGGGGGCCTGGTCATGCACTCTGTGCCCAGGAGGCTGAGGTGGACAGGTCCACGGAGACCTTCCTTTGTGTCCTTCCGGCCTCTAGTGCTCCCTCTGCACCCCCCACTCCAGCCCCTCGAGGCTGAGAATGCCCTGTGTGCCATTTAGTCCCCCCTCCCCGTGTCACCGTTCGCTTCCTGCGGCCTCACTGCATGGCAGGAGCTGTGCTCGGAGGGGAGGAAATCCGAGAAGTCGCTGTAAGTGAGCAGAGATACGGCGAGGGACGACTATCACGCTGCTACTTCGTGAGTTTTCACCTATGGCCGGGGCTCCCCGGAGTGTGACTCCCGCCAGAGGTGAGGGGCCACTGTGGCTTCACCCGTGTCCCGTCCCATCAGCCCATCCCGCAGACGAGGAGCCTGAGGCGCACACAGCGCCCCGACCTGCCCGGGCGCCGCCTGGGGCTCAGGCCAGCGCTGCGCGGGGCGCACACAGACCAGCCAGCCTCACGCTGAGAAACAACGCCGGCTTTATTTCCTTCGGGTTTCTCTCTGGCCAAGCTCCTGGGTGCACACAGCCGGCGGCCCGTCTGTGCGGGGCCCAGCCTGCCTCCTTGGGAGGCCTGCGCCCACAGAGACCACACCGGGCCCCCTCGGGGGGCTGCCGGGGCCCCTCTGGCTTTGCAGCCTGGAGAGCCCCCCACCCACCCACCCCCCCCGGCCCCCAGCGCCCACGAGGGGCCCCGGCCGGCCGGAGTCACTCGGGCCTCAGCTGACCTGTCCTCATTTTACACAAGGTGGCCTGAAGCCCAGGTGAGACTTCTCTCTCCAGCCAGGGACCAGGCCCCAGCGCTGAGAGGGGCAATCCAGGCCGAAGGCGTCGGGGACTGGCAGACTCGCCGGTGAGTGGTAAAGTGCTCGGACCAGGCCTGGCGCAGCTCCGACGGCCCTGCTGACTTCCGGCCCTGGTGACTGACGTCCTGCGCGGCCCGGGCGCGCGTCACAGGCCGGATGGCTGGGTCAGGGCCGGCCCGGGCTCGGGCTGGGCCTCCCCGCCGCGGGCGTAGCTGAGCACGGCCGTGACGGTGGCGAAGGTGGCGGCGTTGACGGGGAAGGCGCGCAGCAGCGTGGAGCCGAGCCCGCGCGTGAACACGCGCCAGCCCTCGGCCTCGTAGCTCTGGCGCGCGCAGTCGAGGAGGCCGCGGTAGCGCGGGGCGCCCCGCACCCCGTCGGCCTGCAGCCGCGACTTGACCACGTCCACGGGGTAGGTGGAGAGCCAGGAGGCCATGCCCGCCGTGCCGCCCGCCAGCAGCAGCTTGGGCACCAGCAGGGGGTCGGCGGGCTCGCAGCGCAGCGCGCGCGTCAGCACGTCGTAGGTGAGGAAGTAGACGCCGAAGCTGGGCGTCTCCCGCAGCAGCGTGGACGCCATGCCCCTGTTGATGCCCCGCAGCCCCTCCCGCCGGTAGATCTGCGCCAGGCAGTCCAGGGAGCCCTTGTAGGCGCGCGCCGGGCCGGCGGCCTGCAGCTGCAGCCGCGTCTTGGCGAGCTCCATGGGGCAGCAGATGACGCACTGGATGGCCCCCGCCGCCGCCCCCGCCACGAACTGGTGCAGCGGGGAGTCGTGGCCCAGCACCCGGAGCGTGTTGCCCTGCACCCCGAACACCAGCGCGTTGATGAAGGTCAGCCCCATGAGGGGCGAACCCAGGCCTTTGTACAAGCCCAGCACCTGCGGGAGACAGACAGCCATCAGGGGCCATCGGGGCGGCCAGGGGCCAGGCTGCCCAGCTCAGCGCCCCCAGATCCTCCAGGCAGGCTTGGGGCAGCCCAGCCCCACCCCGGGTTCACGAGGACCGAGCGAGCTCTCCTTCATCCTTCATCTTTTTTGTTTTGTCAGTTGTGGGGCTTGAACTCTGGGCCTGGCCGCTGTCCCTCAGCTCTTCAGCTCAAGGCTAGCGCTCTACCGCTTGAGCCACAGCGCCATTTCCGGTTTTCTAGTGGTTTATTGGAGATAAGAGTCTCATGGACTTTCCTGCCTGGGCTGGCTTCCAACTGTGATCCTCAGATCTCAGCCTCCTGAGTAGCTGGGATTACAGGCGTGAGCCAAGCAGATTAGATACAATGAAGTCCTCTATCTGAGAAGCCCAGGCATCCCTCACCCTTCCAAAGCCCGGATTCCTGTCAGATGCCCCAGGACCTTCTTGTCCTGTATTGGGGTTGGCTGGCGGAGTCCCATTCGCCCCAGGCCACTCACACTCTCCTGCTTGATGATGGTCTGGAAGCAGTGCAGGGTCCCTCTGTACTGGGGCTGCTCCGCGCTCTGCACCTGCAGCCGCACCTGTAAGGGCAGGCCCCGTGAGCTGTGGCCAGCAGGACCACACTTCCCTGGCCTGGCACACACTGCCCAGGGGCAACTGAGGAGGCCTGGGGCGGGGGCGTGGCTTTGGGGAAGGCGGGGCCAAGCCGGGTGTTAGTGGGCAAAATGATCTCAAGACCGATGGAGGTGAAGCCTTTGTTACCCACCACGCATCTCTTGTAGCCAACCTGTCCTTCAGGTGACACTTATCCCACTGAGTGGCCAAAGTCCCAAACCATGGCTGAAGCTACCGGGGCCTGGTGTCTCCCCCCGCACTGACCTTCCTCATCAAGAATGCCTTGCTTCCTGAGTTCCTGGTGAGGACCCAGGCCAGGCCCAAAGCCTTGCACGGTCAGTCAAAGTGCTCGCTGTTGAGGAGAGCTTATCTCTGCTTTGCTACCCGGGGCTGGACACGATGCCCGGCGGGCGGGAGGTTTCCTGAGCGCAGGCTCGGTGTCACTGGTGGGAATCTAGGTCAGATCATTCTGGGGCTCTGGTTCCACGCTGGCTCTGAAATGAGCATTGTGGCAGCCAGGCAGGGCCTGGGGCAAGCACCTCTGTACCCATGTGCATGGGCCCCAGACAGGGCCTGGCACCCCTCCTCCCGGCCCAGGTGGGAAAGCGGAGGCTCAGAGGTGCTGTGTGACATGGCCCGTGCCGTCCTCTCCTAGGACAGGGCGGCTGTGGTGGAGGTGAGGGCTAGGTGAAGTACTAACAGGTGAGTGCCCCGCTGGCAATAGCTTGAACTCAAGGTGTGGACACGATCCTCAGCTTTTCCACTCAAGGTTAGCGCTCTACCACTTGAGCCCCAGCTCTACTTCCAGCCATTTGGTGGTTCATTGGAGATAAGAGCCTCACAGACTTTTCTGCCCAGTTGGCTTCCAACCGCTACTCAGCCTCCTGAGTAGCTAGGATTACAGGCGTGAGCCACTGCACCTAGCTCCTTTTGCAATTCTTAACACCAGAATGGGTGGAGCTCCTATTTGGGGAAAGTATTGGGGGGGAATTCCATCTCTTCCCACAGGGACCTGGGGGTGACCTCCCCCTCCAGCCCCTTGCCCACCCTGGCCACCCAGCTCTGTCCAGACTTGATGGGGAGGGAAGGATTTCCAGAGGAGAAAAGCAAAACCCCTCAGCTTTAGTGAGATGCTATGATGTGAGGTTTCTTTCAGTGTCCTGAGGCCTCTGGTGAGACCCTGAGCCTCCACCCCTGGCCTGACACTCATTGGGCTGCTGCAAGGTGGTGCTGTCTCTCCTGTCAGGTTCCGGTGGCACCTGGCCGCTGTGTGGAAGTCCCTGCAGGTCATGGCCGAGGGCCAAGGTCAAGCCAGCATGGACATGAGGCTTGGGCTGAGCTCTGCAGGACTCCTTCCAGCCCCTGCTCTGTCTGTGGGAGCCCTCACATCACAGATCTTGGGGTAACAGTTCTGTATCACCTAGCACCGAGGCTCTCGACATTTGGGGGTTACCGAGGCTCCTCTAGGGAATGGATAAACTTCCCTCCTCCCTCCAAGTAGTTATTTGCACACAAAGCAAGAGACACCCACACAAGGACCCTCCCTCCCCAAGCTCCACAGGGGCCAGTGTTTCTCCACCAGCCCTGCCCGAGCCCCCAGCCCAGGACCTGTGAGGCCCGGTTGGCCTCGTGCCCTCCCTGGAACTCTGGAGGTGGGGTGCGGGCGAGGACCAGGCGGAGGGCACCTGGTCTGTACTCACTAGCGCTCCCAGGTGAGGCTTCCGGGCATCTGCAACAAAGTTGCACTTTGCTACTGACGGTAGCGCCTAGCTCAGACAGCAAAGCGTTAAAGAACACACAAATGTCAACATCACATGCAGGTGCCCAGCCCAGTGGTCGGCCCCCCACCCTGGGCACCCTGGGACGTGGGCCACCGTGTCACGTCCAGTGAAAAGATCAGGAAGAACACCTCCCTAAACCAATGGATGGGAATGGGGCGGGGCCCTGAAACAGCTGTAAGTCTGGGCTTCTGGGAGGAAAACCAGATTTGGTATTCTTCAGGGGTTTGGAAGGGGATGCCCGCCAGGGCCCCCAACCACAGGAAAGCCTGTGGGGGCGGGCGACACCCACGTGGAGGAGGCCCGGGTGCCAGCGGCGTTCTAACAGGAGGACTCACTGTCAGGAGTCAGGACCGGGGAGGAGTGTGGTGTATTCTTGTTGTGCTTCCTGCAAGGTGGGGTGGGGGTCACAAACGTGTAACAGGTGACACGTGCACACCAGATGTGTATTCTTGTTTTGTTTAATTGCTTTTTTTGTGTGTGGTACTGGAGTTTTGAACTCCAGGCCTTGTGCTTACTAGGTGAGTACTCTAGTATTCATATCACCAGTCTTTTTGTGTTTTTGCGGGGGTTGTTGTCGGTCCTGGGGCTTGAGCTCTAGGCCTGGGCTGTGTCCCTTCAGCTCTGCAGCTCAAGGCAAGCACTCTACCACTGGAGCCACAGTGCCACTTCTGGTTTTCTGCTGGTTGATTGGAGATAAGAGTCTCACATACTTTCTTGTCTGGGCTGGCTTTGAACCATGATTCTTGGATCTCAGCCTCCTGAGTAGCTAGGATTACAGGCCTGAGCCACCAGTGCCTGGCTTACATCTTTTTGTTTTACACAGGGTCTAGCCCCTTTGACTGGGGCTAGCCTCAACCCTACCTACACCTTCCACATAGCTGGTATTGTAACTGATTTTTCTGGTTTGTTTTTGGACATGAGGGAATGACTGCAGAGTGCAGACTGACTGAGCTCTTGATGCTCCTACATCTGCTCTGAGTTTTGGGGTTGCAGGCACATTCCAGGCCTGGCTTAGGATGTGTGCACTCGCTGTATGTGTTAAACATCAACTTAAATAAAACAAGGCTGTGGCATGCCTCAGAGGTAGAAAGTTTGCCTAGCATGCACAAGGCTCTGGGTTTGATCTTTAGCACCACAGTAAAACAAACAAACAAACAATATCACCCATTCAGATAGGGAAAAACCTGAACATCATTGTAAAACCACACACACACACACACACACACACACACACACACACACACACCTACACCTGCAGAATATGAATACCCCTCTCCTATCCAAAGCAAGGAGTGTGTAAAGCTTAGTGCCCTGCTGTGTGTCACTCACAAGGGAGAGGCTACACAGAGGTTGACTTTTTAGTTTGTGCATCTCAGGGATGGCTCTTCTCTTAGAACCTGTATAATTTTTGTAAGAGAAAGCCAATAAAGAAATGTGTGTGTGCCTGATGATCACAATCCATTCAGAAGATATTACACTCAAGTTTGGGGCACACTCCTGTAATCCCAGCACTCAGGAGGCACAGGTGTCAGATTCTTGAGTTCAAGGCCAACCTGGGCTACGTATCAAGTTTAATCACTCAAAACAAAACAAAACAGTGGTGTCTCATGGTCTCAGGGCCTGAAGCCCATGTAGTGCTCTCAGGGAGGGGAGGGAAGGAGAAGCTGCATTTCACAATTCTCTTAATGAACATGCTTAAAGATAAGGTCTTTGACAGAAAGCAGTAAAAACAGCTGGGCGCTGGTGACGCTGCATTGCATTGCAGTCTGAGGGATCCAACATCACACTGGGGACAGCAGGTAGGAACACAAGAGCCAGGGGTCTCCCCTCTTCAAAAAGACCTTAGCTTCTTAAGGTAGGTTTGCCCAAATACAATGCTCTGGTGGTGAAAAGGGGGGGGGAAACATTAAAGCATTTTCCCAAAGACTGTCAGACACTTGAATAACTGTAGCGTGCAGCCACGGGCATTTGCAATCCTGTGGGTGCCAGATGGGGAACCCAGAGGCCTGACCAGGTCCTGCCCAGTCAGCTCAGGGAGCCAGCCTCTGCAGAGCTGGGCAGAGGGAGGGAGTTCTGGGCTCTTGCCTGGACACACCAGCAAGGCCCTGGACATAGATGACCATGACATAGAAACAGTGTGGTAAGGGTGCTGCCAGGCTGCCCTGTGCTGGGGGGTGAGTGGGGGTGTGGCCAGGCAGAGCATGGGTGTGCCGGGGGGCGTAGCCAGGCAGAGCATGGGTGTGACCAGTTGGCTCCTTGGCCAGCACTGCCAGGGCCTGCCTTTTGCAGGCCCAAAGCTTATCAAGAAAGCCTGGCCTTCAGCCTTCTTTCTCCCCAGGCCTGCCTGCTGTGAGTGGTGGAGATGTGTGCATTCCAGAGCTCATATGAATTGATCACACGTTATCCTAGGCCTTGGTAATCTCCCCCAGCCCCTCCCTTTGAGATGAGAACGCTGGGGCCAAGCCACAGTATCTGGTCCCAGCAAGGTCAGGCAGTAAAACTGGCCGGCAGAGCAGGTCTGGACTAGGAACAGAATTTTTTAAGGTCAAAGCCGGTGCATAAGGCCTGGCTCTCACGCCCCTGCTGGAAGAAATCCCAGCCCTAAATTAACAAGCGATTTTCTTTGCCAACAAACACCTGGTCCACTGGAGGGTTGGAGGAAAGGAGAGAGGAAGTTCACCTCAACCCAGCTGGGGATGACGTGTCTCCCTCTAGCAGTCTTCACCCAAGTGGGCAAGGGAGCCAAGTTCAAGGTTTATAGCCAGTACGGAAGGCCTGGCCTATAGCCCATGCTGGTCCTAGGAACATGGCAAAGAATGGTTGTGACGTGCACACTCTGAGCATGTCAGGCCCAGCCACAGGAGAAAAGTAGCGTGGGACTTCCCAGCGGAGGACTAGGGTCTCCGCACTCTCTGCTCTGGGTGTCTGAGAACCTGGAACTCTGGTTAATAGACAGATGAAATGACAAACTGACTGAGCATTGATCTCAAGCCCCTGTGACAGAGCTGTTCTTAGGTCCCCGGCTACAGACACTTCCAAACAGTCACCATCTCCTAATCCTGAGTTACTGCTCTAGGAAGATCATGCTAGAAAAAGTGGACTTGTTAGTGTGTGGGTGTGGGTGGGTGTGGGTGTGGGTGTGTGCTGATATTGGGCCCTGAACTCAAGTCCTCATTCTCTCCAAGGCTGGTGCTCTACCACTTGAGTCACACCTTCATTTTCAGCTTTTTTGTGATTAACTGGGGGAGAAGAGTCTTGGACTTTTCTGCTGTGGCTGGCTTCAAACAGTAATCCTCACATTTCAGCCTCCTGAGTTGCTAGGATTACAGACATGCCTGGCTTTTGTTGTTGTTTGCTTGTTTGTTGGATTTTGAGATGTAACCCTGACTGGCCTCCAACATTTAATCCTCTTGGATGCTGGGACTGTAGGCATGTACCATCACACTGGCCCGTCAAGTTTGCTTTTTTCCCCTACCTCCCGACCCCCAAGTCTTTCTTTCTTTCTGTAGCAGAACAGCGTGAGTGAGCATGTCAGTCTTCACAGGCCAATCCTGAGAATGAACTTGGCTGTGAACTCAACATCTAGTTTTGCCCCAGCCAGGAGCTATAAAAACAAGCCCAGCAGGAAGGTCAACGGAGTTAAATGGAAAAGCAGCTGCCCACCTGGGCATCTTGGAGAGCTCTCATTCTACCCTCAAAGACCTGGGGATGACCTTGAACCTGGCTCTGGAATAAGAGCCCTGCAGGTCTGCCGCCCATCTGTGTCTGAGAAAGAAAACATGGAGGAAACTCACCTTGACAGTGTCAAATGGGTGTCCCACAAGCACACCTGCCACACCTGCAGGGAGACAAAGAGAGGTGTGATCTGAAAGACGCCTTGGAGCCCTGCAGGGTGCTGGGGCTCCTGCCAGGGAGGCTGGGAGGGAGACACTGACCAGGGGCCAGCGGGGTCCTGGCCACGTCCCTCCCAGGAACTCCTGTAACACTCCATCTGGTAACCACGCTGGGTCCCTTCTCTGGCCCTGCAGGCAGCTGCAGGGGATGGGGCATTTCTGGCATGTTCCATTTCTTTAAACACCCCTGGTGGGGTGTGTGTGGGAAGCGGGTGAGCCTGATACTGAGATTGGAATGTCCCCTCTACTTATCCCCAACTCCGTTGCCTGTGATGGGGGTGAGGACGTGCCTCCCCTGGGCGGCCGTGGAGATGAGATGAAGTCCAGCCTCCTGATGGCTGCCTTCCCTGGCAGGGCCTCCCCGGCCCCTGGGAGGCAGCCTGGGGCTTCGCAATCGGTCTGGTTACTCATCAGCTCAGAGCCTGCCAGAGATCCAGACCCCCTTGGAGACAAAGGTTCATCCCTCCCAAACACTTCTCATTCCGTTCCCCTGTGTCTTACAGATAGTAAACCCCGAGCCTCTGGGTTTTGTGTTTTTGAGCTGGGGTCTCCCTTTGTAGCCCTGACCGGCCCTTTCATGGAAGGAGAAACTGAGGCTCATGGAGGTCAAGTCACTGGTGCTCCCTCCAAGGTGATCCCACTCAGAGCTTCACGTGTGACTCTATTAAAGGTCTCCCTTGGGGCTGGGGATGTGGCTCATCCTGGTGGAATGCCTGCCCAGCACGCAGGATCCTGAACATTGAAGAACAACAACTCCCCCAAAACCCCACCTATTCTCTTATTGCTTGTGCTTATTTACAATGAAAATGGCTAACATTTGAATGCAACCAGTCATATTGCAATCTGATGGTTACTTCTTAGTTTTGAACATACCCTGTTCCTCCCACTTACATTCCTGATAAAGGATTATTAGCTCACTTTACCCATGGGGAAATGGAGACAGAGAATGATTACAGGAAGTGAGGGCTGAAGCTGCAGTCTGAGCCTGGCACCTCTGCCCTGGGCCCCCCTAGACACATCTCTCTGTGGATTAGTTGGGTCCTCAGGATAATGGGGGCACCATGCATCTGTACCACAGAATGAATGTTTCCACCCCTAACACAGACTTTGGCATTGCCTTTTTTGTTTTTGTTTGTTTGCCGGTCCTGAGGCTTGAACTTGGGGCCTGGGCTCTGTCCCTGGGTCTCTCTGTGCTCAAGGCTATTACTCTACCACTTTGAGCCATAGTACCACTTCTGGCTTTTTCTGTGTATGTGGTGCTGAGGAATCAAACCCAGGGCTTCATGCATGCAAGGCAGGCACTCTGCCACTGAGCCACCTTCCCAGCCCCTTGGCATTGCCTTTGTGGCCCTGCTTTCCTGTCACACGTGCCTCAGAGAGTTCTGGCCAACTTTTTTTTTTTTTTGAGGGGAGTACTGGGATTTTAGAGCCATACCCCCAGCCCTTTCATTTTTAGGTTCTCGGAGTCTTATGCTTTTGCCTGAGCTAGCCCTGGACCTCAGTCCCCCGGCCTCCACCTCCCAAGGAGCTGGATCATAGGTTTGTACCCCCATGCCCAGCCTGAGTTTTGTCCAATTCTCTTAATTTTGAACTCAGAGCCTGAGCACTGTCCCTCAGTTTCTATGCCCAAGGCTAACGCCTCATTCTAGCAAGCCTCTTCCCCTCCTGGTGTCCATCTGGGTTTCTGGTCCTTTCCCAAGGAAACTTTGCTGCTTCCCTTTGATCCTCCCTGGTTCTCCCTCACATCTTGAATCTTCCAGGTTTCTGTGGGGTGAAGGGGGTTGAACCCAGGACTGGACACTGTAACTCTTTACCTCTGAGTTAGAACCCAGCCCATTTTCTGCATTTCCCGACTTAGCAAATCCTCGTTTCAGCACCTCTTTTCTTGGGTTGTATTTGGAATTCCTTGGGGTTTGGAAAGCCAGTAACCAGGCCTCCTGCCCGACTACGGGCTTCCCATCCTATGAGTAGCAGTCACCTTTGGGCCCTGCTTTGTCCAAGTGTCACCTTTGGGACCGGGGGATGTGACGAAGGAGAGAGAAAGCTCCCTACCCAAGCCCCAGTCCACACACGGATTCCAGGTGCCAGCCTTGGCAGTCCCACTTTCTCCCTCACCTGTTTCCTTGGGTGGAGACAAGGAAGGGAGGAGGGGTAGGCCCTTACCCAGAATCCTCCTGTCACGGGAACAGAGCGGGCGAGGGTCCTGCCCTCATCTAGCCTCTGCTCCCGCAGAGCCTTTACCCTCCCAGACCCTCTGAGAACCAGGAAGCCCTACCTCACTGTCTCCCAAGAGGAGTCTGAGACCTACAGAAGTCTCTGCCCACTGAAGGGCAGTCCTCACTCCACAACCTTCCCAGGAAAGGAAAGGAGCTTTGCTCTGGAGGCTCCTAGCAGCACAGGTGGTCACAGGCAGTGGCATCAGGATGACAGACCTGCCATCCTGTTACCGGACGGACGGACGGACGTCTCATTCAAGATCATTCCAGATTCTTGGTGTTTCAAACAAATAGTTGAGTGGAAATGCTGGGCACTGTTGGGCTCATGTTTATAATCCTAGCTATTCAGGAAGTAGGCTGCGATCCAGAAGATCTAGGTTCAGAGCCAGACTGAGCAGAAAAGCTTTTGAGGCTCCATCTCCAACATAACTAGTACAAAGCGGTGCTGGAGGTATAGTTGGAGTGGCAGAGCGCCAGCTGAGCCAGCAAGCCAAACCGGTGTGAGGCCCTGAGTTCAAACCCTGTTACTGGCTCCCCACCGAAAAGGTGAGCAGAAGCACCTGAATTATGAGGGAAGCAAGCAGCTTTATTAAAGCAAGAGCAAAGTAAAAATACACCCAGTAGTGTGTGAGTGGGCCTTAATCAAGAGAGCTCCAGAATGCCCTGAGAAATGGTGTCTGGGAAGATTCAGGCTGATTTGGGTTGAGGGTCCCTTGATAATAGACAGTTGTATCAGCTTGTGATGCATGCCCATTCCTACACTGTATTCTGTTATAATGATATTAATGGGATGCACTGTATAAACAGGAAGCTTTAACGAGAGGTTTTCCTGAAAAGAGGGCAGCCATGCACATCACTGCCTGCTTGCCACCTGAGAAGGTTCGCCTCTGGGGAGATCTTATCCTTTATCAAGATGCTGTGATGCAAACTTCGCGCCTGCAGATGGCTGGAGCCAGCCCAGAGTTGGGTCTTGAGCAACAGGGGTGGATCCCAGGTTTGACCTCAGCAAATAGGTCCTCTGGCTCCCACTATCAGCACACCCTACTATCCTGCATCTCTACTATCCTGCATCCTTTGGAGGCAGATGCCGTTCTGTGAGGGAATGCTTCCTCAGCTCTTTTCCTATCCATACCCCATCCAGAGCCCGGGGTCTACTGTGGCTTCAAGATTTGACACTATTTTCCCCAGAGTGGGCCACAGGGCGGAAGCCACCCTTCCCTCAGGCAAGACCCCTGGCAGCTGACAACCTTCTTCTAATCACAGCGCCTGGCCTGCTTCACAGACAGGTAAACACGGGACACACACCAGGCCAGTCAGCCATGGGACATCCCTGGGTCAATCTCTTCCTGAGGAATATGAATCAGGAGCCACAGAGGAGAAATGCTACCAGCAGCCACCAGAAGGGTCCAGGTCGTGGCCTCTGGGGGTCAGATCCCTGCAAAGTATATGTGTCACCTGGCCCTGGACAGTCCCTCTGAACAGGGCTACCTGAGTGGTCACTGCAGTCTTCGGACTTTTCTCCCCATTGGATCCCAGAGTGACTTCCACCCTCATTCACCCAGGTGCGGAGGCCCTGCCCTGCACAGCCTCAGTGTGTAGGCGATACACAGACGAGCACCTGAGGGCCATCCTGGTCTCATTCTCCACCCTGGAGCCTGAGGCAGGCATGTAACCTGCCCCAGGTAGGCACTGTGAGGATGAACCAAAGGGCATTCCAGGTAGGGGGGAGGGGCTGCCCAACCACTGAACACCTGCGTGGGGTCTGGTCTGGGTCTCTGAGAGGCCTGGCCTGGGTGAGTGTGCTCCCTCACTCACACTGACAGTGGAATTATAGAAGGGTCCGGCCCTGGGGAAAGAAGCCGCATACCCCAGGGGATTCCCCAGGAGGCCTGGTCCACTGGACAGTCCCCACCCTGCACCCTGCTTCCAGCACATAGGCCGAGAAGGGTTAGGAGCCCAGCTTGGGTGGGACAGGGGCTAGAGGGAACTGCAGAGGCCACACCATATCCTGTGTCCTCCGGGTTGCCCGAGGCTTGGGAAAAAGCCCCCACCAACTTACAGAAAGCTCTGAGTTTCCCTCCTGAACCTCCCAGAGTCCTGACCAGGTAGCAGACTGGGGAGTTCTTAACTGCCTTTGAGAGCCTTAAGCCAGCCAGTCATGGTGGCCAACTAGCCTCCAGACACAGGAGGAAGCCAGCACTGATTACCTGCCTAGAGTCATGGCCCGTGTGCCTCGCTCTTCCAGTAGAACCGCTCCCTGGGCAGCCACTGAGGTCTGTGCCAGTCCTGAGGCTTGAACGCAGAGCCTGGGGCGCTGCCCCTTGGCTCTTTTGCTCAAGTCTGGCACTTGTCAACCTGAGCCCCAGCTCCCCTTCCTGAGGTCTGTGGGAGTCACACACAAGCAGATGAAGAGCAGGGCAAGGGTGGTGGATGGAGCAGAGAACCAAGACTGGGCCCTTGAGATAACCAGCCAGCCTCACACTGCCAGGGAGGCGGAGGCCGGCCCTCAGCCCTCCTGACACCTCAGCACCCCCCCCCCCCCCCGCCCCACGGCTCCATCAACACCTGTTCAACACCCTGATCCCAGCAAGGTAAACGCAGAGACAGCGAGGGCCCAGGGGGCGGCATCCACGGCGGGGTCAGGCCCACGCAGGTCACTGACAGGAGGACCCCGCGCCCCCTGGGTTTGCCCACATCCATCCTCACGCCCTGCCACAGCAGGTCAGCGGAGGGAGCGGGGAAGCAAGCGGGTGAGGTGCCACGGCGTGACCCGGGCAGGGGTGAGCAGACGGCCGGCTACAAGTGGCCGCGTGGCGCCCGCCCCGCCCGGACAGCCGCGGGGAATGAAGTCAGCCCCCCACGGCTCCCCGGCCCCCCACGATCCCGAGCTCCGATGGGTGTCGGGGGCACGGGCGGGCGGGGAGGGTTGTCAGCCCAGGACTCCGAGGCGCAGTGCTCCGGATGGGAGCCCGGGCTGGGGATCGGCGCGCCGGGCGGGAGCTG
>NW_012267218.1:4008477-4008824 GCF_000151885.1 Dipodomys ordii | reverse complement strand
CCCCCCCGGCCCGCAGGCGTCCACCGGCGCCCACGAGCCCGCCGGGACCCGAGTACGGGAGTCCCCGAACTCCGCCCGCAGACCTCGGCGGGGCTCGCCCCGCATCCCGGGCCCCGCGCCTCCTTACCCCCAGCGCATCCAGCCAGGAAGTCGAGCGCCATGGCCGGACCCCGCGAGGCCACCTTCCTCCTTCCTCCTCCGGACCCCGGCCCGCAGGTTACCGTCGGGGTCCCCGGCGGGCAGCCCGGGCGCTCAGCCTGGCCGCCGCCTCCTGGTGCAGAGCCGGGGTAGCCGGGGTCAGGGGGCGGCGGCTCAGTGGAGACCGGTCCGCCCGCGCTCGCCCACTT
>NW_012267218.1:4002640-4008247 GCF_000151885.1 Dipodomys ordii | reverse complement strand
CTGTGCTTCTCGCGCCCGCCCGCACCGCGTCGAAAAGAGGGGCCGCGCTGCGCCCCGCAGCGGACTGGTAGGGCTCGGCGGGGGGCGGGGGGTGCCCGTGGCTGACGTGGGCCCGGGAGCACCCCGAGTGCGGGGAGCTGGCCTGGGTCCTGAGCTCGAGCTTGGGGTCGGACGAGACCTCAGCGTCCTCCGGGTGGCTGGGGACGCTGCGGGGCCCGTGGGCTGTGCGGGGCCGCGCTGTCCTCGCCCGGGCTCCGGGTCCCCTGGGCGTGTGCGCGGGGGCCTGCGGGGTGGGAACCGCGCGCGCCCGGCCTCGGCACCCGCACCTCCCCTCGGACTTGGGTTGTGCGGGAGCCGCGGGGGGTTGGAGCGGGCAGGTTCCAGGGCCGAGCTTGGGGGGGAGGGGGTCCCGGCAGCCAGATCCCTCCCGAGGAGTCCATCTTCGGCCTCGGGCTGGCCAGAGATGGAGAGGTCACCGCGGGGCAGCTGGAGGGAGCGCCAGGGGTGACGCGTCCCTGCGCCCCTGCCGTCCTCCCTGGCAGGGGTCCCCTCCTCACCCCGACCTCCCCCCCCCCCGCACCTGCCAGGCCACGCACTTTCTCGGCCAGTGTCCGGTAGTAGGTGCCCGAGGCCGGCCCAGCCTCCTTGATGGCCGCTTTGTAATGCCTGCCTTCCGGTTTCTGAAGTTGGGGGTCGCTTCTGGGAGGAGGGGCTCGCTGAAAGGCGGGCGCATTTGGAGTCAGGGAAGCCTTCGGGGACCCTAACCCATGTCACAGGCATTATGGGATGCGTACATTCATTCAGAAGAGACCCAAACCCAGGGCTGCTGACTCCTAGTCCAGTGCTCGTGCTATGGCTGGGGGGCCCTGAGCTAGGGGTCTGGAGGCCTGGCTTTGAACACCCCGCCAGCCTCTGAGCCAGCTGACACTTGTGCAGCAGGTACAGGTGAGGACCCTGCCGCAGAGAGCCTGGGAGAAGCCCAGTGCCAAGTGGGCAGGAGATGGCTGGGGGCCTCCTCCTCTCTCTCCTGTGGTTTTTCACTGACAACTACATCCAGTGACTTCCACATGAATGTCAAATTGTCCCAGGGTCCCCGGAGGGCTCTGGGGGTACCATACCCTGTGGGTGGGGACTGGGAGATGAAAATCAAGAATCGTCACAAGTATGCGGGCGCTGGTGGCTCACACCTGTCATCATCCTGGCTACTCAGGAGAATAAGATCTGAAGATCACAATTCAAAGCCAGCCCAGGCAGGAAAGCCCGGGAGACTCTTATCTCCAATGAACCACCAGAAAACTGGAAGTAATGCTGTGGCTCAAGTGGTAGAGCGCTAGCTTTGAGCTGAAGAGCTGAGGGACAGCGCCCAGACCCAGAGTTCAAGACCCATGACCGACAAAAAACAAAGAAAGAAAGAGAAAGAGAGACACAGAGAGAGAGAAAGACAGAGAGAGAGAGAATGGTCACAAATAAAATATATTTGATGACAATTAGTTGGAAGACAAGGACAGCCTGTTTTAATTTCTTTTTCCTTTCGTGCACGTGTGTGTGTGTGTGTGTGTGTGTGTGTGTGTGTGTGTGTTGATTAGAGCCTGAACTGAGGACCTCCTTCCCTCCCTAGCTTTTTCACTCAAGGCTGGCACTCTACCACTTGAGCCACAGCTCACCTTAGTTTTAGCCCCTGCCTAGCAGAAAACTCTTATCTCCAAGTAACCATCAAAAGCTGCAAGAGGCGCTGTGGCTCAAGTGGTAGAGTGCTAGCCTTGAGCACAAAGAGGCTCAGGGACAGTGCCTAGGCCCTGAGTTCAAGTTCCACAACTGACAAAACAAACGAGAAACAAAACAGGCTCAAATCCCTGCTCTCGATGGCAATTGGGAAGACCAGAAAGAAATATATACGTAAACAAGTGAAGTCAGCCAGTCCATGACATTGGCATCTGGAAGCTTGTGTTATAATGTCATCCTTTCCTGAGGCTAAATTTACAGCACAGGATGAACTGCTGTTTCAATTTGTGTGCGTGTGTGTGTGTGTGTGTGTGTGTCTGTGTCTGTGTGTGTGTGTGTGTGTCTGTGTTTGTCTGTGTCTGTGTCTGTGTGTATGGGGCTTGAACTCAGGGCCTGGGTGCTGTCCCTGAACATTTGTGTTTAAGGATAGCACTCTACCACTTGAGCTACAGCTCCACTTCCGGCTTTTTGGTGCTTAATTGGACTTCCGGCTTTTTGGTGCTTAATTGGAGATAAGAGTCTCACAGACTTTCCTGCCTGGGTTGGCTTCAAATGGTGATCCTCCGATCTCAGCCACTGAGTAGCTAGGATTGCAGGTGTGAACCACCAGTGCTTGTCAGGACTACTGTTTCAACTTGCCAACCCTAGGAGATTGCCTCCGAGGAATCTACCCGCCCAGAGACCCAGCAGCAGAAGCCCGAGGTCAGAGCGGTAAGAGGATGGCAGGGAGACCCCAGAAGTGGTTTAGTTTTTAACTTCTTTTATAACCTCTTACATAAGGCAGGTCCAGAGTGGAGACGGAATGGCCAGAGGGCAGAAAGAAAAGGAAAGTCGGTTGTCCTCACCCTGGGGTCTCTTAAGCTGAGTGACACGTGGCCAGGCAATTTCCATCACTCCATCACCACTTTTGTTTTCTTTTCGGATACTGGGTCTTGAACTCAGGGCCTGGGTGCTTTCCCTTAGCTTTTTCATTCAAGGATGCCTCTCTACCACTTGAGCCACAGTTCTACTTCCAGCTTTTTGTTGACTCTTAGAGATAAGAGACTTGGGGATTTTTTTTTCTGCTTTGGCTGGCTTCAAACTTCAATCCCCAGATCTCAGCCTCCAGAGCAGCTAGGATTATAGGCCTGAGCCACCAGCACTTGGCTGCTTTTTTTTTTTTTTAATTAAAAACATCAAGTCAGGCATCCGTGGCTCACACCTGTAAATCCTAGCTATTCAGGATGCTGAGATCTGAGGATCACAATTTAAAGCCAGCTGGGTAGTAAAGTCTCTGAGACTCTTATCTCCAATTATTCATTTGAAAACTGGAAGTGGTGCTGTGGCTCAAGTGGTAGAGCGCTCCCCTTGAGCTAAAGAGACAGCACCCAGGCCCAGAGTTCAAACCCCACGACCGACCAAAAAAAAAAAAATTAAAACAAAAATCAGACAAGAGTTCTTCCCTATTGTCTGTAGTCAGATGTCATGAGGTAGAGAGACAGGAGGAGGTATGGTTTTCCAAGGGACAGGAGGCAGCCTTCCAACTTGGTAAGGAGGAGGCCAGGTGCTGCTGTTCTGTCTTACAGGCCGTGGGCAAGGGCGTCTCTCCTGCCCCTTTCTATGGGAGTCAGCTGAGGGTCCTTATGGCTGTATCTAGGGAGACAGCTGAGAAGAGAGGCTCCCAGGCCTGTGGGCAGGCCTGCATGGAAGTCAGCCGATTTTGTGGTCGTAAGGGTGGATAGTACCTTCAGGGCTAGCTTTGTCAGGCTCCCGCTCAGTTTTGTAGAAATCTCAGATCTCTCTTGGCGGTGTCCTTTGGTCCTTCTCTACCTCTGGTGGTGTGTGACACGGGCTGGGGCAGCTTCTGGCCCACAGAGCATGTAGGGCAGGGACAGTACCTAATTCTGATACCGGCCCTCTGGTACAAGACGCTCTGCTCTCATTGCAGGAAGCGGGAGATAAGAGTTAATTTAATTAACTGGAAGGACTGGAGGTTCCCCAAGGTCATCTCCACCTGTTTGGACTGCCCAGCCCCAGCGCTGGGCCAGTGGTGTGGGTCCCTTGCATTTCCATCCTTTTCCTCTGTGCTCGCTCTCAGATGAGCTGCGGCCTCCTGTCCTGATAGGTACCATAGAGAACCCGAAGAGGCCAGACTGAGGCTCAAGTCAGGAGACACCCAGAAACGCAAGGTCAGGGATGGTATAAATAGACATGGCGGATGTTTCTGGACTAAAAATAGAGCCGAAGGGGGCCTGCCAGGGTGCCCAGGAGCCAGAGGGCTACAAGGGGTCTCCAGAGGATGGGGGCGGGGGGCAGGCCAGCTGGTCAGCATATAACAAGCATCTGGACACTGCCTGCTGCCCACTCAGCCCCTGGTGATGCTCACACAACCCTCTGGGCTCCCTTGCTACAGAGGTGGCCAGATGAGCAGGCCAGCCTTGGCCTGTGGTCCGTGTAAACAGGCTTGGAATGCACTTGCCAGAGGAGGGCACTGTGTGGCTGGTCTGACGCAGGCGCGTGGTAGTGTGGTCGGCCAGCTGGCGTGGGTAGGAGAGGGAGGGGTGCCACGTCCAGAGCCCGGGGCCGGTGCCTGTGACACTCAGGGGCACAGCGTGCTGGGAGCCCCAACGCTCCCCAGCTCAGTTAGCAGACAGGAGGCTCAGGGCTAGCTGCGCAGTGTCCTGGAACCAGGAGCCTTTGGATGTCCTCTGGGGCGGGACTTCCTGTTTTTTCTGGCAGGAGGGAGGGCCTTCGGGGCCACCTTGGTCCCATGGCTTCCTCTATTCTCCTGCCAGTGCCTGGCAGCATCCCCCTAGGCCCCAGGACCAGGAAGACCGCCTCCTCCTGTGCCAGCCCTGTTGTGTGCCCACAGGCTCCGCAGTGGCTGACCCTCCAGCCCGCCAGGAGCTGGGCATGGCCCCTGCACGGTGGCACCTTGTTGTCTCAATAGAGGGTGACAGGGGTCTCTTCTTGGCCCTGAGCCCTGGCGTGTGGCAGCCAGCGCGGCCAGCAGGGGTGGGCGGGGTCCTGCCTCCCACTGCCTCTCCTCTCAAGCCGGCTCCCTGCTTCTACCTGCCACTGCCCGCACCCACCAAGTCTCTCCTGGCTGGGCTGCGGGTGCTGCTCCAGGCCCTTTCCAGTCCTGACCGGCATTTCTATCCCCTTTTCCCGGCAGGTCGCGCCGTGCTGGCGTGGGGCCTGTTTGGGCCCACACTCAAGCTGCCTTCCAGGAAGACCCTGCGGCCCCTTCAACCCGACTCAGCTTCTTCCCCAGAGCCGCCCTGACTCCCAGCCCCGGCCACAGGGGCTGCTGAACTTACCTGCTCTCCTAACTGGGGTGATTAGGAAACATGCCTTTTTTATTTTTATTTTTGTGCAGGTCCTAGGGCTTGAACTCAGGGCCTGGGCACTGTCCCTGAGCTCTACCACTTGAGCCATAGCTCCACCTCTGGCTTTTTGGTGGTTAATTAGAGATGAAAATCTCATAGACTCTCTCACCTGAGCTGGCTTTAAACTGGGATCTTTGATCTCAGCCTTCTGAGTAGCTAGAATTACAAGTGTGAGCTACTGGTGCCTGGCTGGAAAGATGTCTGTAAAATCTTTGATATTCTACTTTTTTTTTTTTTTTGACAGTCATGGGGCTTGAACTCTGGGCCTGAGCTCTGTCCCTCAACCCTTCAGCTCAAGGCGAGTGCTGTACCACTTGAGCCACAGCGCCACTTCCAGTTTTCTGAGTGGTTAATTGGAGATAAGAGTCTCACAGACTTTTCATGCCCAGGCTGGCTTTGAACAGTGATCATCAGATCTCAGCCTGTAATCCTAACTACTCAGGAGGCTGATGTCTGAGAATCACAGTTCAAAGCCAGCCGGGGCAGGAAAGTCCGTGAGACTCTTATCTCCAATAAA
>NW_012267218.1:3944290-3998595 GCF_000151885.1 Dipodomys ordii | reverse complement strand
TCAAGTGGTAGAGCACTAGCCTTGAGCTGAAGAGCTGAGGGACAGCGCCCAGGCCCAGAGTTCAGGCCCACAACTGGACCAAAAAAAAAAAAAAAAGAAAAGAGTGGGGCTGGGAATGTGGCTCAGTGGTAGAGCGCTTGCCTTGCATGAGGCCCTGGGTTTGATTCCTCAGCACCCCATAAGAAAAAAGCTGGAAGTGGCGCTGTAGCTCAAGTGGTAGAGTGCTAGCCTTGAGCTGAAGAGCTGAAGGACAGCGCCCAGGCCCAGAGTTCAGGCCCCATGACTGGACCAAAAAAAAAAAGAAAAGAAAAGAAAAGAAAAAGAAGAGTTTGAGGCCCACCTGAGCTACATAGTATGGCCTTGGGAGAAAAAGAAAGAAAAGCAGGTTCCAGGGCTGGCTCGTGGACTTCACTCTCTCTTCTGGCCCTGGCTCTTTAGCTGGATGGATTTTATACTTTGTGGCTTCTCCTTTTGCTATAAAAAGTAGAACTTGGGAGCATGCCCAGCCCCTCCACAGAGTCTCAGCCAGAAGCCCACACTCTCTGCAGGAGGCTTTGGCATGGTGCACGGTATGGGCGGCGACGTCTGTCACCCCGGAGGAGGTGGTGACCCCGTCCTGCTGCACACAGTGGGTCGGGACACTGGTGGAGGAAGCCTTTTCTAACACACGCGCCCCCATTGGAGGATGGCCCTGCAGGGAGCCCCTCAGGCTCCACCTCCTGAAATCCCATTGCCTCATGGAAAAATCAAGACCCAGTGAGGTCATCCCACTAGCTCAAGGTCACTCAGTTGGGAGAGGCAGATCGTGATGCCATCCAGGCAGAGAGCACCTGCCAAGCTTCTGGCTGCCAGGTCACCGGAGGTCCTCTTAGCACTTCCTCTGTGCGTATGCGTGTGTGTGTGTGTGTGTGTGTGTGTGTGTGTGTGTGTGTGTGATATGCATTGAATCCAAGGCCTCAAGCATGCTGGGCAAGTGCTCTACTGCGTGGGTCCTGTCCTCTGCCACCCCCTGAGTCAGGCCAGTCAAGTGCACGAGATGACCACATGCCACAGACCTGCCACGGCAGGCCCAAAGCCTTTCTGAAGGAAGCGGGGAAGGTGCCGTGGCTCCCTTCTTACTGTCGTGTTTTGTTCTGTTTTGATCATGGGGCCTGAGCTCTTTTTTTTTCTTCTTTTTTTGGGTCTGGTCATGGGGCCCGAACTCTGGACTTGGGTGCTGTCCCTCAGCTCTTCAGCTCAAGGCTAGCACTCTACCACTTGAGCCACAGCACCACTTCCATTTTTTTTCTTTTTGCTTATGTGGTGCTGAGGAATCGAACCCAGGGCCTCAGGCATGCAAGGCAAGCGCTCTACCACTGAGCTGTCTTCCCAGTCCCGGCCTGAGCTCTTTTGTTCAAGACTAGTACTCTCAAGATTAGCACTCTACCACTTTGAGCCACAGTGCCACCTCTGGTTTTCTGCTGGTTCATTGAAGCTAAGAGTCTCCACAGACTTTCCTTTCTGGCTAGCCTTGAATGGCAATCCTCAAATCTCAGCCTCCTGAGTAGTAGCTAGGATTATAGGAGCAAGCTACCAGGATCTGACTGTCTTCTTCTTCTCCTTGTTGTTTTCAATACACTAAAGAGACAGAGACAGAGACAGAGAGATAAAAGGATGGATGGGAATGTCCAGTGGTAAGACTAAGGGAAGTGAACATACTTTATGTACTCATGTGAAATGGAACATTGAAACTGGTTGAGCCTAGTTCAGGAAGGGTGTGGGGGAATGGAGGAGAGTGAGGGAGGAGGCTGTCTCTGATCAGGGTACATCGTGACATTGTATGCATATGTGGACATGTCACAATGAAACCCCCTATATAATTAATTGCTGTTAATAAAGGTGTTAGAACGCCAGGCTCTGGTGACTGTCATCCTAGCTGCTCAGGAGGCTGAAATCTAGGATCATGGTTTGAAGTCCAGCCAGGAAAGTCCATAAGACTTTTTTTTTTTTTTTGCCAGTCCTGGGGCTTGAACTCAGGGCCTGGGCTCTGTCCTCAAGCCTCTCTATGCTCAAGGCTAGCACTCTACCACTTGAGCCACAGTACCACCTCTGGCTTTTCCTGTGTATGTGGTAATCGAGCCCAGGGTTTCACGCATGCTAGGCAAGCACTCTACTACTGAGCCACATTCCCAGGCCCTGTTAAAAGGTTTTTAATTTGTGTCTATTCCTTGTACAAGGGGAGTTTCCTTGTAAGAATTCCATAGGAACACACAATGAACCCCACCAGCCTCCCTCTCCCCCCCCTCCCTCCTCACATTAAGACAATTTCAAGTTTTTTAAATTGTTCTGTTCTTATCATCTTCTTGTTTGCTTAATGATCTTCATCATGAGCTCCGTAGGAATCCTTTGCCCTTTTCTCAGAGCTGGCCATCTCTTGGGTCCCTCCCTCCTCTCCCCTGCCCTCCTCCTCCTGACCTTTCCCTGCCGGTCCCTCTTCTGTCTGTTCATCACTCTCTGCATTCCTCCGTTCTTCCATCTGTCCACCCCTGCATTGTGTTTGCTCCCTGCATCACACTAACCCTTTGCTCCTCTGTCCGCAGTGGGCATGGGAGGACCCAGCGCGACCGCCTGCCAGCGGCGCACAGCCCACGGCAGCTGGGACAAGCACGGAGAGGTGCACACACTGAGGTGACTTGTCTGTTCCCACGGTGGGGGGGGGGTCCGGGAGGGCTTGTGTAGGACACAAGGGCAGGTGAGGGTTGGCTGTGGTGAGGGCCGTGTCTGTTTCCCAGCTGCCCAAGGCACCCTTCACCCCTGGAACTCAGGCTGTGCTGGATTTGCTGCGTTTCTTTGGGATTCTCCGTCTCCTTCCTGGCCATCGGCCCCTTCAGGGCTTGGCTGTGGTTGTCCGTGCGTCTCCACGCCAGGCAGTTGGCAGGTACAGGCGGTGCTGGTCAGTAGTGCTGGGGACACGGACAGGTGCGCGGCTGTCCAGGGTGACACAGGCGAGCAGGGCACAGGGCGGTGGCCACTTTGGGCTCCAGAGCAGGGTGAGTGGAACTTACTGCATTAGAAATGTCTGACTGTACTGATGCTGGTGGCTTACCCTGTCATCCTAGCTACTCAGGAGGCTGAGATCTGAGGATCATAGTTCAAAGCCAGCTTGGGCAGGAAAGGCCGTGACACTCTTATCTACAGTTAGCCACCAGAAAACCGGAAGTAGCACTGTGGCTCAAGTGGTAGAGCGCTTGCCTTGAGCTGAAGAGCTGAGGGACAGCACCCAGGCCCAGAGTTCAAGCCCCACAACTGACCAAAAAGAAAGAAAAAGAAAAGAAAGAAATGCAAAAGACTTTTCCAGATGCTGGTGGCTCACATCTGTAATCCTAACTACTGAAGAGGCTGAGATCTGAGGATTGCAGTTCAAAGCTAGCCTGGGCAGGAAAGGCTGTGAGACTCCGCTCCAATTAAGCACACAAAAAAATGCCAAAACAAAAAAAGCAAACAACAACAACATAAAAAAGTGGAGCTGTGGTTCAAGTGGTGGAGCACCAGCCTTGAGTACTAAAGCTCAGGGATAGCATCCAGGCCCTGTTCAAGCCCCAGGACCAGCACACACAAACAAGGACAAAGAAAAGGAAAGTGGGACTTCATGGGCTCTTGTTCCCTGGCATACACACAAGCAACTCATTGTCAGAAGCACTGGCTTTTCCACTGCGATGTCAACCATTCAAGCCTCCTTCTACACGCTATGCTTTGCTGATGCAGCCTTAGCAGCTGGTGCTTTCCATCCCACAGTGCCACGCCTGGAGCTCGCCCTGAGCTGGCAGGGGCATGTGGCAGGTGTCCACGCACACAGCAGGCGTCCATGCACGTGGCAGGTGCTGTTTCTCCTCCTGGGTCAAAGTGGAGGCGCAGGGCATCAGGACTGCTCCGGGTCTCAAACCATGGAAGGCAGAGCTGGGATTTGAATGCAGGCAGCTGGGCTCTGGCACACTGAGCCATGTTTTTCTACAGGCCAGGACCGACGTGGCGACTGGCCTTGGACAGGTCATTTCCTGCCCTCTGCCCTCTGTTGTGGAAACTAGCCCTGCCTACAAGCAGACAGACGCGGTGTGAGTGTGTGTGTCGGGGAGTACCCCTTCCTCAGTTCCCAGACTGTTCAAGGCCAGCCTGTAGCCGCTGTGGGAGGACAGGAAAACAGATGGACACGTGGGCTCCTGCTGCCCTGCCTTGAGGGCAGAGGGACAGCGCTGCTGGAGGGAGTCGGTGACCCCTGCCCTTCCCCTCTCCACGGCTTCCTGTAGGGCAGGGCCCAGCGGCCATGGGGCCTCAAACCTCTAGATCTCTTCATGGGGCTATAGCTGAGGAGCTGCTGAGCGGCTGCTGACACAGCGGTAGAGATGAGGCGTCCTTTCCTTCCTGGACTGCCCATGGGGGGGGGCAGCCTGGTGAGCGCGGCCTGGCCAGAGCCCACCCCACCGAGCCATCTGGCAGCGCTTCCACCTCCAAGTGCAGCCAGGGCACCATCCCTCCGGGGCGGGAGGTAAACTGTGCAGTGGATGGACATTTGAGAGCTCGCTGCTGGGGGCTGGGAAGGTGGCTCAGCGGTAGAGCGCTTGCCTGGCATGCATGAGGCCCTGGGTTCGATTCCTCAGTACTACATACACAGAAAAAGCCCGAAGTGGCACTGTGGCTCAAGTGGTAGAGCACTGGCCTTGAGCCCAGGCCCTGAATTCAAACCCATGACCGACAAAAAAACAAAACACAAAGAGAGCTTACCGCTTTTATGGTCAGTTCAAGTGATCAGCACATACTCGCTGGCCTCTTGGCTGGTCAGAGGCTGAGCTGCAGGTGGAGGGTGGGTGGGTGCTACCTCTGTGACCTCTCACACACTTTCCTGACATCTGGGGTCAGGAGGGCATTGACACTGGGGTCCTGGGAGCGTGTGGGGTGGGGGAGCCAGGCACAGGGGGTGGGCGTGGCTATCGACCCGTGTGCCTCTGTTCTGCTTGGCATCTGCTTTGGATCACTTCCGGAAGCTGGCTTCCTGACCCCGCCCCCAGCTCTCCTCCCAAAGGTACTTAAGGTCTGAGAGAAGCACAGAAAACGGTTGAGGCCACCTGGCCCCTCAGAAGCTCATTCTCAGCAGTCAGACCAGGGCCTCCCTGCCTCCACCTCCTAAGCTGTCCATGGATTTTGTTGCTGGGGCTATCGGAGGTAAGGGAGGGCAGGGGGAGCTGGGTCCGCGGGCGGTGCTGTGTGTGTGTGCAAGTGTTTGGGGGAGCCCCAGGGGTGATCTGAGTCTGCTGAGGCAGGCGAGCTCCTGAGTGCCCCGCAGGGCCTGGAGGATGGGGGCTGGCTAGGGACATTGGCTTACGAGCAGGGACTGACCAGGCTGGGCTGGGGTGGGGAGGTCTGGAGACCTAGGGAAGGGTCCCCCGCCCTGCGCCCCCAGCTGGGGACTGGTGAAGGCCAGGCAGAGGCTGTGTGCGGAGGTGGGGGACTGCCAAGCCGCAGCCGTTTTTTGCCCCTGCGTGATGAGCTGGTGCTGCAGGACGCTCTGGTCCGCCCAGGACATTCGTCTGTAGGCTGAGGAGCTATAATTATTATTTTTTGTCGGTCGTGGGGCCTGAACTCTGGGCCTGGGTGCTGCCCCTCAGCTCTTCAGCTCAAGGCGTGCGCTCTACCACTTGAGCCACAGTGCCACTTCTGGCTTTTTCTGCTTATGTGGTGCTGAGGAATCGAACCCAGGGCCTCATGTATGCGAGGCAAGCGCTCTACCACTGAGCCACCTTCCGAGCCCTGAGGGTCTCTTCTGAGTGAGGTGTCCTTGGCGTTGCTTTGTCTTGTGCAAGAGCCGGGGGATGGTGCTGGCATTCTTCTGGAACAGTCGCAGTGTGGGGGTGGAGGCCTAGGAAGGACTTAGCCCTGACTGCTCCTGCACTGTCTGTGCCAGCGAGTCCAGTTGCTCCCCTGAACATAAACCCAAAAGGGAGGCCCAGAGGGAGGCCTGGCCTTGCCAAGGGGCACGAAGAGCTTCCTGGAGGGCTTTTCCCCAAGAGGCCTGGGTGAGAGAGGACCCTCGCTCTGCGCCTGGCGGTGTCATAGCGACCCAGACGTGGGCTGGTACTCAGGGACTGTGACTGGGGGTGGTGGAGAGCATGTGGGGCACAGCAGCAAGACATGTGACAGAGGCAGGGAGAGGCTGCCAGAGTCCAGTCAGGGCGGCATCCCGACAGCGGGTGGCGCCGGCCTTAGATGGGTCGGTGTGTTTGGTGAGGTGGACAAGGAGAGAAGTTCTGTCCGCCAAGGCTTTACCTTGGCTTTACCTCCTCATCTACTTCTTCACCCACTCACTCTGTGCCTGTGTGTGGGGGGGAGGGGTACTGGGGCTCAAACTCCGGGTCTGAACACCGTCCTTCGCCTTTCCTGTTCAGGGCTAGTGCTCTACCGCTGAACACTCCCACTTCTGTGGGTTTTTTTTTTCCTGGATAATTGGAGATAAGAGCTTCACTTTTGGGGATAAGGGAAATTCTGTCAAACTTCGATGCAAATTCTATGAAATTAAGAAGATTGAGGGGGGGCTGGGAAGGTGGCTCAGCGGTAGAGTGCATGCCTTGCAAGCATGAGGCCCTGGGTTCGATTCCTCAGCACCACATAAACAGAAAAAGCCAGAAGTGGCGCTGTGGCTCCAGTGGTAGAGCACTAACCTTGAGCTGAAGAGCTGAGGGACAGCGCCCAGGTCCAGAGTCCAGGCCCCATGACCGGACCCCCCCCCAAATATCATTTTTAAAAAAGGTGACCTTCCTGTCCAGGCTGGCTTTGAACCTCGATGCTTAGATCTCAGCCTCCTGGGTAACTGGCTTACAGGTGTGAGCTGTCAGCTATTCTTTTACTCTTGTGTATTTATTGACTCTTGGGGTCCACAGCAAATAGAGCACAGTCTCATGGCTTACCCACCTCCAAACAGCACACAGAGAAAGAACCAGGAATCTGCTTGACCCCTCTTTGACTCCTCAAGGCAATGCTGGGCTTGGCTATGGGGGCCCTGGTGTCAGCAGGGAGACCAGAATGGCAGCACAGCACCCTTGGTAGAAGGCAGAGGGCAGAGGGCCTGGTCCACAGCTTGGGCCTGGGCAAGGGGGCGGGGAGCTCTGCAAGTCAGCTTCCATCACTGTGTGAATGTTCCAGAAAACTAACTTGGAGAAGATTTACTCATCTGGAGGCTCCTGTGGAGCAGGGGGCCGTTGCTTCTTCCCAAGGAGGAAGAGAAAAGGTCTGGGGTTCCAGTACCTTCCAGGAGCATGCTCCAGCCACCTAAGGACCTCCTGTGAGGTCCCATGTGCTACAGGTTCCTCCTCCTCCCAGTGGTGCCAGGCTGGGGACCAGAGTCAGAACCAGGCTCAGGGGCAAAGCTGCCACATTCTCCTGGCCTCACCGTGACGTAAGCACAGGCCAGAATGAGGCCAAGAGCCGGGTGCTCATGCCTTCATCCTAGCTGCTCAGGAGCTCAGGAGGCTGAGATTTGAGGATCACAGTTGGAAGCCAGCTTGGGCAGGAAAGTCCATGAGATTTTTTTTTTTTTGGTCATGCGTTTGAACTCTGGGCCTGGGCGCTGTTCCTCAGCTCTTCAGCTCAAGACGAGTGCTCTATTATTTGATCCATAGCATCACTTCTGGTTTTTCTGGTGGTTTCTTGGAAATAAGAGTTTCACAGACTTTCTTGCCTGGGCTGGCTTTGAACTGTGATCCTCAGATCTCAGCCTCGTGAGTAGCTAGGATTACAGGCGTGAGCCACCGGCGCCCAGCATCAGTGAGATTCTTATGTGTAGTTAACCACCAAAAAGCTGGAAGTACAGTTGTGGCTTGAGTGGTAGAGTGCTATGCTAGTCTTGAGAGGAAAAGCCGAGGGATGGCATTGGGCCAACAAACCACGGTCCAGACGCGGGGCTGCCAGGGGAGCCCTGTGGTGTTTTCCATGGGCAGGAGGTCATTTGGGGTCACCTCCCCTTCTGTAAGGTGGGCTCTTGCTGCTGCTGCCCGCCTCCTGTGCACCTCCCCTTACCATGCTCTCGTTCCCTTGCAGGCGTCTGCGGAGTTGCTGTGGGCTACCCCCTGGACACAGTGAAGGTGTGCAAGGCTCAGCCCCATCCCACCCCAGAATCTGGCCTGGCCTGGGCACCCCATGTCCCCTGCATGCATCCCTGGTCATCCGAATGCTGATCACATACACTGTCTCCTGCTCCGCACGTTCAGTGGTCCCTGGGGCAGTGTCAGGCCTTCTTTCTCATCCTCTCACAGGGGATGACCCTGGTCTCAGTGTGGTCATTTTCAGGAGGGCTCCTTGTCCCCACCGTGCCCACACCAGTGTGCCTGTGACAGTGGGGACATCCCCAGGGCCCGCCGGCCTCGCTTTAGGCCAGGGGTCAACCTTTCCTGAAGTTTACCTCACCCCTAGGTCAGGATCCAGACAGAGCCGAAGTACACAGGCATCTGGCACTGCATCCGGGACACATATCGCCAAGAGCGGGTAGGTGTGCGGCCCCGGGAAGATGCTCAGGGATATCTCCATCCTCAGGCCTGCCTCTCACCCACTAGCCCCGGGTGGCTGGTTCTCTTTGAGCCTGGCCTCTGTTCTCATCCAAAGGGAACCCCGTGCCCATCTTCATGCTCCTTCTGTGGATCAGAACTGGCATCTGGCGATCAGAGGGGCAGGAGAGAGTCTGGGAGTACCACCAGGCTTCCTGGAGGCGGGAGAGGTGGCTGGGCGTTCCTTTCTGTGCCATGCCAGCCCTGGGTCATCAGGTTGCCACAAACTCAGAGGCCTGTCCAGAGTGGGCACTGGGGACATCTGACAGCGTGAACGCTGACCCAAGCCACGGTTAGCTTACGAAAACCAGCACTCCTGGCGCATGCTAGGTCATCGCCACTAGCACATGGCTGCCCTGGCAGCCTGACCCTCCCCCGACTTCACAAATTGAGCGCAGTGAATCCCACTTGCGGGGGGTGGGGGTGGGTGTCAGGGCCAGCGGGCTGGCTGGGATGGCCTCAGCGCCCGGGGCCCAGGGTGGCCTCCCTGTGGGGTTCCCATCCCCTGACGTGGGCCCTGTCCCCCAGGTGTGGGGCTTCTACCGGGGCCTCTCACTGCCCGTGTGCACCGTGTCCCTCGTTTCGTCTGTGTCCTTCGGCACCTACCACCATTGCCTGGTGCACATCTGCCGCTTCCGGTATGGCAGCACGGACGTCAAGCCTGCCAAGGCCGACATCATGCTCTCGGGATGCGCCTCTGGCCTTGTCCGGGTGAGTAGGAAGATGAGGCCGGGGAGGACCTCAGAAAGAATGGGAGGTGTGTGTGTGTCTACATCCCCTGCCCAGCAGCTAGGAAACTGAGGTTGCTGAGGGCAGAACCTGGTGGAGCCAGTGTCCTGCTGGTGGGGCACACACAGAGCTGGGGGGTCTCCCAAGTCCCCAGCATGGTCCTGAAGGGAGGTGGGTGGAGTAACTCAAGGGACCCTCCCTGTTAGAGAATGGGGACCCCAGAGATGACCTGATTCAGCAGGGCCTGTGGAGCTCAGGTGACTGGGTTTCCCACTGGCTCACAGACCACGTCTCTAGCAAGGGTATCAAGATGGCTGAATACCATCCATGTTACCATGGGAACCGAGCATCCCTTCATCCTCAAGTGCCCTGGCCAGCAGACAGGGATAGAAGAGACCAAGGCAGCGGACACCTGCCTTCCTGGAGCTCCCACTTGATGGGGAGAGGTGAACCAAGGCATGAGTCCTAAACAGAGCCGTTTGGACAGCCGCATGCTGCCCAGAGGCCCAGTGACATCCCTGTCCCTCACAGCATAGAGGGTAATGGCCTGTCCCTGTGTGCCTTGCCACCTGAGAGGCTCAAGCCTCAGTTCTGACTCTTGCTAGTTGAGTGCCCTTCACCTTGCTAGAGAGTGGCTCTGAGCTTTTGTCTCTTCAACTGTACTAGATTAAGTGAGATTAAGAGGTTAAAGACCCCATCACAAAGCCTGACATGTAATGTACAACCACAAAAGGCCAACTGATGCTATTAGCAATATGTTACTAATAATTATATTACATTTAAAAAAACAAGATGGTTCTGGGGCTTGAATTTATTAGCTTTGTTCAATCTTGGGGCTTGAACTCTGGGCCTGGGTACAGTCCCTGAGTTTCTTTTTGCTCAAAGCTAGTGCTCTACCACCTGAGCCACAGCTCCATTTCTGACTTTTTGTGATTAATTGGAGATGAGTCTCACGGACTTTCCTGCTTAGGCTGGCTTTGAACTGTGATCCTTAGATCTCAACCTCTTAAGTAGCTAGGATTGTAGGTGCATTCTTGATCTAAGTCACAGAGGACGCATCATGCAGTTTTCTGTGACGGGAGACGTGATTGTTGAAGGCACTGGCATTAACCTTGGGCTGGCAAAGCTGGCTTTGAACTCTGTGCCACCACATCCTAGGGCTGCCCTGTAGCATCTTGGCTTGGATGGCACAAGGCGACGGGAGGTCAGGTGTGGCAGTGGGGGTAGCTAGCTGCCCGCCAGGTCTCATGCTGCCTCTTCTGTGCCGCAGGTGTTCCTGACATCACCCACTGAGGTGGCTAAGATCCGCCTGCAGACGCAGACGCAGACGCAGCTGCAGCTCCAGCAGCGGCGGCCTTCGGCCTTGTGGCCCTCAGCGGCTCCCCCTGTGTGTCCTGCACCCCCTGCATGTCTGGTGTCTGAGCCCAAGTACCGTGGACCACTGCACTGCCTAGCCACAGTGGCCCGTGAGGAGGGCCTCCGGGGCCTTTACAAGGGCAGCTCGGCCCTGCTTCTTCGGGAAGGGCACTCCTTCGCCACCTACTTCCTCTCCTACGCCATCCTCTCCGAGTGGCTCACTCCCGCTGGCCGCAGTGAGCCAGGTGAGTCTGAGCTGGAAGGTGGATGAGGCTGAGAGGATCTGCTACCATGATCCCCTCCCTGAAGCCTCAGTTTCCCCTCTTGTAGACTGTGCGGGCCAGGTTGTGCTCACACTCAGGCTGTGTGTTGTCTCTCCTGCAGATGTCTTGGGTGTGTTGGTGGCTGGAGGCTTTGCAGGGGCCCTGGCCTGGGCCGTGGCCACGCCCATGGACGTGATCAAGTCACGCCTGCAGGCAGATGGGCAGGGCCAGCAGCGCTACCGAGGCCTCTGGCACTGTGTGGTGAGCAGCGTGCGGGAGGAGGGGCCCAGGGTGCTCTTCAAGGGGCTGACACTCAACTGCTGCCGTGCCTTTCCCGTCAACATGGTGGTCTTCGTTGCCTACGAGGCTGTGCTGAGGCTCAGGCGGGGCCTGCTCACGTAAGGGCAGGTGGCGACCTGCCAGCAGCTTCCAAAGGAGGCAAAGGACCGTGTGGACGGGGTGGAGACCCCACAGGGCTGGCACTGGACAGTGGGTCTCCCTGCAGCGAGTTCTGTCCAGCTACTGACCAGAAGGTCCAGGGGCTGCCTGGCTGTCTGCAAGGTCATGGGTCACAAGAGGCTGAGGCATCTGCTCCAGGCCTGGCTTCTTCACTGCCAGGATGGTGCTCCTACCCTGAGCCTCAGTCCTGAGGTGGTGGTGGGGGCAGGACCCCCATTCCTGCTGGCTGCTTATATCCTCACTCTCCCCGAGTATACGCTGTCCCACGTGGGCACCCCCCAAAACTTGGTGGGAGCTGTTGTCAATAAAATGTTTGATGGTGCTCAGTGGTGTTGTCTGCCATCTGTGGGCTGCCGATCTATCCACCTGTGCGCCTGCCCAGTCACCATGGGATGCGTGGGCCACGGGCCTGCAGCTCCCTTCCTGGTGGCCAAGCCCTAGCCAGTGTCTCCATCATACAAGTGGTGCACCACGGCCTTGGCCTCCCAGGCCACGGGAACCCTGCCTGTGACCTGCTCTTCACTACACCCCACACAAACCCCCTGGAGGCTGTAGGTGAGGGGGGCTGGGCCACAGCTGGGTTGTGTGAGCTAACAGCGTGGACTGGGGAGCCAGCTGCCCACGGGCATGCCACGCGTGGTGAGGGGCAGCTGGGGCTGGTTGTGCCTCTGACAAGGCCCTCTCCCTGGACCATATGACCTCCAGGGATAGGCCGTCAGGGCCAGGGCTGGCAAGTCCAGTGTGTGCTCATGGGGTCAGCACACAACAGCCCTCTGCTGGAGCTGGCTGATGCCTGTGTTTACTGCGCTTGCTCAGATGCCAGCCTTGGCCTTGTCTTCCAGGGTCACAGTCCAGCGAAAGGGGCAGAAGACATGTAAAGGCTTTTTTTCTTTTGGGTGGTTAATTGGAGATAAGAGAATTCAGGACTTTGCTGACCAGTCTAGCTTTGAACTGTGATCCTCAGATCACAGCCTCTTGAGTGGCTAAGATTACAGGCATGAGCCACTGGCACCCAGCTACATGTGGCTTTTTGATGGTTAATTGGAGACAAAAATCTCACAGACTTTTTAGCCTGGGCTGGTTTCGAACTGTGTTCCTCACATTTCAGCCTCCTGAGTGGCTAGGATCACTGGTGTAAGGCCATTGGTGCCCTGTTTCTTTTAGTTTTTAAGCTTGAATTCACCAGGTTTATCCCAGAGTTCAAGACTGGGATGCCCTGGCCCAATAGCTGGGAGGAGCGCACTAGCTATTAAAAGGTTTCAGTAATGTATCAGTGCTGAGCTGTGACCACATTGGTCAAGGCCACTTGTTTTAACTTTGGGAAGAGAGGTACTGGCTGTACCCTTGGCCACAGTGGGGTGATAGTGGTGGTGATTCAACTCCTGAACCTGCACTGCTGAGCAGATGGCCCACCCAGCCCAGCCCGGTCCCGGGCTGTCACAAACTTTCCGGAATGGACCCTGTACTTTCTCTATACACTCCAGTGTTAAGTACTAGCTCCCACTCTTTCCTGGTGTGTGTGTGTGTGTTTCCTAGTACTAGGGCTTTTGTGTGGGTTTGCTAGCACTGGGGCTGGATTCAGGGGCTTTTAAGCTCCAGAGGGGTGTGTGTGTGTGCGTGTATGTGCGTGCGTGTTTCCTAGTACTAGGGCTTTTGTGTGGGTTTGCTAGCACTGGGGCTGGATTCAGGGGCTTTTAAGCTCCAGAGGGGTGTTCTACCACTTGTGCCACGGCTACTTGTCTGGTGTTTTGGTGGCTAACTGGAAATAAAAGAGTCTCACAAATTTCTCTGCCCAGGCTGGCTCTGAACTACGATCCTCAGGTCTCTGCTTTCTGAATAGCTAGGATTACAGGCCTGAGCCATGGGTGCCTGCCTCGGCTCCCACTCATGAGGAAGTGAAGGATCTGGGAGGGGCTGGCTGCCTCTACAAAGTCAAGGCCACAGAATCAGGGGCCAGAGCAAGGGCAGGCAGTGTAGCCCAGGGCTGTCTCACAATGCAGTTATGGGCTGGAGGCTTGGAGCAGGCCTGAGTCACTGCTTCAGTGCTGTCTTAGATGATGAGCTGTCCCCAAGCTGCCCAGCCCCTGTGGGACAGGTGATATCTGTCAGAGCAAGGAAGGCCGCTTTTCTGAATGATCTTGACCTGCACCCCAGTAGCTGGCCGAACCTTTTCTCATCCCAGATGGGTAGATTCTCTCAGGATGCTTCAAGAAACCACTGATGGGCTGGGAAGGTGGTTCAGTGGTAGAGCGCTTGCCTTGCATGCACGACGCCCTGGGTTCGATTCCTCAGCACCACATAAGCAGAAAAAAAAAGCTGGAAGTGGCGCTGTGGCTCAAGTGGTAGAGCACTAGCCTTGAGCTGAAGAGCTGAGGGACAGTATCCAGGCCCTGAATTCAGGCCCCACGACCGACCAAAAAAGCAAAGAAACCACTGATTTTCAGCAGACTGTGGTGGTGGTGTAGAGACCTACAGCCCTCTTCTGCCCAGGCGGGCATTGGCTATGGGTGAGTCTCCTGCCTAGTGGCCTCGGACCCTGTTCCTAGGACCTGGTCATGAGACCACTGCTCTCCTTTCCTGTGAGGAGAGGGAGGCTTCTCTTGCAAAGGCTGAGGCACTGCCCACAGCTGCGGCGGCTGGGTGGGGAATGCCGGCTGTATCTGCTGCCGTGGGTACTGGTGCTGCACGTCTGCACTTGTGACCTGGGCTCAGTGGAACTACAAGAAACATCAGTTGGGCAGGGCCACGTGGCAATGTGCAGGCCTCTGGTGTGGGTGATTCTTCACAACCAGCCAGTGAGTGGACCGGCCCAGGGGAGGGCCGGGGGGGAGTGGGCACCAGGGGTCTGGCCATCCGAGGATGGGAACTTGGTTTCGCACCTAAGATTGAGGACTGATGATCCTGTCACCGAGAGGCCTTGGACTGGTTGTGCTCCAGAGGCCTCAGCTGTCAGTTCCCACCTGCCCCTGCGGCTGGGCCCAGCCCTGTGTGCCTTGGTGCCTGTGTGCCTTGCCACACAGCACCTCTGAACACCTGGCTCTCTCCCCTGAAAACCAGACAACCCCAGGCAACCACTGAGCCAGACAGCCAGCACCAGGAGACTGGTAAGGACTTGGGCCAAGCCTGAAAGAACAGGCTCCTGGGAGCCTCTGAGCCGTGGGGCCACCCGCGTGTCCCTCCCTCCCCATGTGATCCAGAGGGGAGCAGGCATAGCACAGGCTGGCGCAGCAAGGCCACCACAAGCAGGTCAGCCTTTCCCAGACACTGCCACACGGACAGGAGCACAGGAAGTTTATTCTGCCCGTGAGCAGCATGAGGGAAGAGCACTTGAGAATGGACCCTGTGCCTTCAGAGAGCGGTCAATTCGATCAGGGGCTTTCCCTGAGATATGGCTTCTGCTTGGTCAAGACTACACGTGGCCCGTGATTAGATGTGGCCCACACACAGGGAAAATGCCAGGGCGGGGAGGGCTCCACCTGAGCTTTTCTCTCTAGCTACAGCCAGCAGCCCAGGGCGAGACCAGGGCACTGCTCTGCGCTGACTTCCACTTCAGTCAAGGGTCAAAGCAAAAGGATCTGCAAAAGCAACGGAGTGTCCTTAGCGACTCAGAGGCTGGAGTGGGGGGCGCCACTAGGGTGATTGGACGTGAAGGGCGGGGTCTGGCGGGAAGTTAGTGATTCCTAGAATGTTAAGTCAACTGGAAAGTCTCCCCCACAAGACTCAGGCTAGTAGTGTTGATGCCGGGTGGTGTCTTTTCTTTGTGATGCTGGGGATGGAAGCCAGAACCTTAGACGTGCTAAGTATCTGCCCAAAGCAAGGTAGTTTCTTGCCAAGTATAAAGCAGAAGCTATCAATTCTATTTGATTTTATTTTTGGGGGGTGCATGAGATGAAACTCACTGTTTGCTTATTAAGCTTTCTGACATGAATTTTTCACTTTTAAGTTTTACAACAATGACATTTTGGTTCCACGTATGCATATATAGAATACTTTATTAGGGAGCCCAGGCTGGCCTGGAACTCTTGATCTTCTAGTCAGTCTCCTGCTGGGATTATAGACACGAACCACCACATCCGGCTTAGAACACATCTCTCTACAGAGTAGATGTTGGGAGTCTATCTGGAACCTAGGCTGATCCCAGGTAAACAGGCTTTGTGGGCCACAGGGGCTTCAGCCTGGGCTCTTGGTGGGAGAGACTCACAGCTGGGTTTTCTATCTGACCACACAATGCCAGAAGCACCTGATCACCCCCAGCGCTCGCTCACAGTCAGGAAAAACAGACATCATTGGGACAAACAGAATCCATGACACACATGGGCTCATAGACCCAGCCCAGCAATTACTGCGTGACCGAAGCCTACGGGAGTGTGATTCAGTGGGGCTGGGATCACAGAGGAATTACGCATAGTGATATGCAAACAGAAAATAAGTGTTACTGAAAATGGAAGGACAGCGGCCGGGGCGTCATGAACTCTTTCACCATCTCGTCGGTGACCTCCTTGCGCCGGGCCTGGTGCTCAGCGATGAGGGGCTGCAGGACATCTATCAGCGTCTTCTTGAGCTCGCCGGTGAGCATGGCTCCACTGGTGTAATCCTGTTTCAAGGAGTGGGAGGCTGTGAGAGGCCGCTCCATGGCCTTGCCACACCCTCCCCAGACAGTCTGGGCTACTGTCATTGCTTCTGTTCCTTAAATGACATGTTTCATGTCTTTTTTTTTTTTTTTTTGGTCTGGTCGTGGGGCCTGAACGCTGGGCCTGGGCGCTGTCCCTCAGCTCTTCAGCTCAAGGCTAGTGCTCTACCACTTGAGCCATAGAACCACTTCTGGCTTTTTTTTTCCTGCTTATGTGGTGCTGAGGAATCGAACCCAGGGCCTCATGCATGCAAGGCAAGTGTTCTACCACTGAGCCACCTTCCTAGCCTCAATGCCATGTTCTTTAAAATGGTCAGGAGTTGGCTCTGCCCAGTAGCTGTGGCCTGCCCTGGACATAAGGGTCTCAGGGATTTTCCTGCCCAGGCTGGCTTTGAACCATGACCCTCATATCTCAGCTTCCTGAGTAATTAGGATTACAGGCTTGAGCCACCAGCACCCTACTGGAGCTGCAGTTCTTTTTTTGAGACAGGGTTTTACCACGCAGCCCAGGCTGGCCTGGACCTTGTGCTCCACCCACCCCTGCCTCCCAAGTGCTAGAATTACAGTAGCACAACACTGTACCAGCACTGCCATCAGAATTCTATTCGGTTGTAGTCTGTCTGAACTTTTTGCTATTACTGCTTCAAATGCTTCTTATGAGGTTTTTTTTTCTTTTTTTTTTTGGGGGGGGGGGGATAGGTTGTGGCCTTTTCTTATTCCGTGTTATTTCTTATTGTGTACTGTTTAGAAGATTCTAAGCAGGGGAAAGCCTGAGGCGATGGCCCTGAACTGTCTCAGCCTTTGTTCCATTGGCAGGAGGCTGCTCACTATGTGGGTGCTAGAAGCATTTGGCTCAGTCACCAGAGCAAGGCACAGCCAGTGCAACATGAGCTGCGCCAGCTCTGCTGGTGTCTTTAACTTCCATTTCTCGTTTAATGTGTAAGATGAACTCCTACTCAGTTTTTGGTGCCGGTCCTGAGGCTTGAACCCATGGTATTGGGTGCCGTCCCTGAGCTTTTTTGCTTAAGACTAGTGCTCTACCACTTCAGCCACACCTCCACTTCTGGCATTTTGCAGGTTAATTAGAGATAAGAGTCTCATGGACTTTTCTGCCTCGGCTGGCTACAAACCATGGACCTCAGATTTCAGTCTCCTGAGTAGCTAAGGTTATGGGCATGAGGTGCCTTGCTGAAACCTTTTTATTTTGTTAATAAATAGCAGTATATATGTCCTCTTTTGTGAACTATCTCTTCATGGGATTCTTGGCCCATGTTTGAAGAATGTAAGTGCTAGCCTTGAACCCCTGGGCTCAGTCAATTCTCCTGTCTCAGCCTCCTAAGAAGCTGGGGGCACAGGCTCTCACCACCAGCCCAGCTCCTCCTGCTCTTTCACCCTCCTTCAGCTGGATGCCTGGTCTTGAAGGCAGCAACTGAGAAGCTGAGTCAACATGCAAGGCCCAGGGCCAGGCCCAGGATCCCACCTCACCTTTCTGATCTGTTCCAGTTTGTCGTCATCCTCCAGGAAGAAGGTCAGGTACATGAAAGACACATCCACGTCACAATTGCCCCCAAACTGCCTGTGTTCCTCCACGGTGTCTCTTCCTCCGGAAAATGCATGCTTGTTGACCTGTACAGGGCAGAAAGACTCATCAGTCCTGCCTCCTGCACCTGGAGGCCGGTGGCCAGGCATCTCCATGCGGACATCTTAGGTTCAGGGGCAGATGTAGAGGATGCAGTTGGTAGGGGGCCTCAACTGTTTCCTCCACCAGGCCTGGTCTGTCAAACAGCAGCAGGGCTCATGGCATGGTAGTAGGGGCCTGGGAGGAGGGAAGATTGGCTTCCATGCCCCTTAAAGGAGGAGAGGGTTTTTGGTTTTTTTGGTGTATTTGTGTGTGTGTATGTGTGTCAGTCCTGGGTCTTGAACTCAGGGCTTAGACACTGTCTTTGAGGTTTTTGTGCTCAAAGCTAGCACTCTTCCACTTGAGAGATAACTCCACTTCCAGTTTTTTGGTTCTTAAGTAGAGATAAGAGTCTCAGAGACTTTCCTGCCCAGGCTGGCTTGGAACTGTAACACTCAGATCTGAGCCTCCTGACCAGCTAGAATGATAGGCAGACAATTTAAAACCTAACACTGACTGGGCAGAGATTTAAGGAACCATCGGAAACGTTCCTATAATGAACTTCATGAAAAGGGTGAGCCACAGGCACCCTTCAGGAGAGTGTTGAGCAAAGAGAGTGGCTAATCACCCAGCCTCACCACAGTCCTGAGAACATGGCTAGCGAAGGGAGCAGAGCTCAGCCAGTAGGAGGAGGCAGGAAGGGAAGGTCTCTACTTCAATGTTTCTTCAGGGGCTGAAGAAAACTCAGAAACCAACACAGTAGAGCCTGGCAAGGAAGCCACATACCTCTGGTCCTAGCACTCAGGAAGGTGAGCCTAGGAGTTCCAGACCAGCCCATGTCTCAAAACAGACAAAATAAGAAGTAAGAAACCCGAGGCTGATGGCTTACGTCTATAAGCCTAGCTACTCAGGAGCTAAGATCTGAGGATCAATGTGCCAAGCCAGCCGGGGCACACAAATCCAAGAGACTTTTTATCTCTAACCAGCAAAAAGCTAGAGGTAGAGATGTGGCTCAAGTGGTAGAGCTTTGAGTGAAAAAGCTAAGGGACAGTGCCCAGTACTAGCACACACACAAAAAAACCCCAAGCCCAGGAACTAACAAAATGTGTTTTAGGAAACATTGAAGAATGGGTCCTGGGAGAAATTAAGCAAACCTAGTACTTAAAAATATCATCCTGAAAAAAAAATATCATCCTGTTTCTATTTTGTTTTTCAGTGGAGGAAAGGGCAGGTAGTGTTCACACTCGTACATTCTGAGTTACTTGGCAAGTTTTCCAAAAAGCTCCCAGAGTGGATTACTAAGTGACCACCTCCGCTCTTCTTGCCACAGCAGATGAGCGCTAGGGACAAAGTCTTCAGGACTTTGCTGAAGGCCCTGCTCCCTTTCTGGGGTACTACTAACCCATGAGTCAGAGAGAGCTGAAGCTGAGCTGTGGGTAAAGCATGCTGGGTGTGGTGGTGGGTCTGAAAGATGGAAGGCTACAGTGAAAGTTTGCTTCACTATCCTTAAGAACAAAGCTAAGGCAGAGGCTGTAGGTTCAATCCCCAGCAACCCCTAAAAAAGAAATCAGCGCTGGAATGTGAGAAAGGCACCCTGTCAGGGAAGACTGAGGATGTGGTGCAGGCTCTAGGATGCCAAAGGGGGCCAGAGTGTGGCTCAGTGGTAGAGTGCCTGGCTTGCCTAGAATGGTGAGGCCCGAGGATTATTTAGTACCATGAAACAAGGAGCCAGGACCAAAGTCTACAGCATGGTGCCAGGATGTGAGGGAGGCGGCCATGGCTGCACAGCACAGAGTGCCTGCCCCTGGAGCCCCATGCAGCACAGCCATGACAAACATCTTATCCCCATCAACCCTGAGACCCATACTTTGCTTTCTTCCTTACCAGTAAAGTGAGTAAGGCACAGTGTGTCAAGAGCCTGTTATATGTGGAGGGAGTGGTGGCACTCCCTGCCCTCCTGGCTCCTGGTAGAGCTAAAGAGCCATGAGTTGGGCCCCAGTGACTCATACCTATAATCCTAGCTACTAAGGAGGCTGAGATCACAGATGCGGTTCAAAGCCAACCTGGGCAGGAAACTCTGTGAGTTTTTTTTTTTTTGGTTGGTCGTGGGGCTTGAACTCTGGGCCTGGGTGGTGTCCCTCAGCTGTTCAGCTCAAGGCTAGTGTTCTACTACTTGAGCTATAACACTGCTTCCAATTTTCTGGTGGCTTATTGGAGATAAGAGTCTCACAGACTTGGGGCTGGGAAGGTGGCTCAGTGGTAGAGTTCTTGCCCTGAATGCATGAGGCCCTGGGTTCAATTCCTCAGCACCACATAAGCAGATAAAGCTGGAAGTGGCGCTGTGGCTCAAGTGGTAGAGCACTAGGCTTTGAACTGAACAGCTGAGGGACACCACCTAGGCCCAGAGTCTCACGGACGTTTCTGGCTGGGCTGGTTTTGAACTGCAATCCTCAGATCTCAGCTTCCCGAGTAGCTAGAATTACAGGCATGAGCCACTGGCACCCGGATCTGTGAAATTCTTATCTCCAATTAGGCTCTGTGAGATTCTTATCTCCAATTAATTACCAAAAAGCTGGGAATGTTGCTGTGCATCAAAGTGGTAGAGCACTAGTCTTGAGCACAAATGTTTAGGGATGGTGCTGAGGCCCCGAGTTCAAGCCTTAGCACACACGTACACATACACAAAAGCTATGAGTGCTATCTTCCAGGCTCCTGGTGGTGCTAGAGAGCCATGGGTGCTGGTGGGGACTGAGGGCCTGACTCACAGGAAACAGAGGGGAAATGGACTTGGGACAGATGGGTGGAGCAGGCTAGGTGCTGGGATTCAGAATGATGCTAGCAGGAACAAAGATGGTAGATGAGGGAGACACACACCCAAATCAGTGTCTGTGTGCCTAGACAGGGGAGCCAGCCTGGACTCCTGACCCTCTGGGAGAGACAGTCATCACAAGTGAGCAACATATGTTCTGCAGAGGGCTCTGCCTTTAAAACCACTGCCGTGGAAGGCCCAACGTGGCAGCCCAGAAGAGGAGCATTTTAGCTTGCAGTGCACACTGCCTACCTGTCACTTTTCAAACTTAAACTTTAAGCTCATGCAAGCCCTGTCTCCAGGTGGTGAAGCCAGCGTGACTTCCCATTCCCTACACAATGCCTGGCAGCCCAGGTGTCTTTCTGAGAGATGGGAAGCTTTGCCTGAATATTTTGTCTAGTATCGAGTTCCTTAGGCCTGAGGACCCTCCTGAGTGGTAGGAGTGGCTTGTTTCAAGCCCCCTTTTTGTTTTGTGCCAGCACTGGGGCTTGAACTCAAGAGCTCTGCACTCTTTGCTGGTACTCTATTGATGAGCCATATCTCCACTTCTGGCTTCTTGCTGGTTAATTAAGAGATAAGAGTCTCTCGAACTTTTCTGCTTGGGCTGGCTTTGAACCACAATCTTCATATCTAAGTCTCCTAGGCAGCTAGGATTACAGGTGTGAGCCACTGGTACCCATTTTCCAGCCTTTTTGATCCCACCTGAGTTGCTATGAATGAGGTAACTGTTGGGGCACCTACACTGCCTCAGGAAGACCAGGTGATGAGCGTAGAGGTCTGGAAACCCTGCCTCACTCACTACCTAAGGAGGGTTGGGGAGCTGGAGACTAAGGTCTCTAAGTAAAAACTCCTGGAGCTGGGTGCTGTGGTGCATGCCTACAATCCTTGCATTCAGGAGGCTGAGACATGATGATAGCAAATTCCATGCTGGTCTGGGCTTCTTTGGGAGAGACTGTCTTAGAAAAATGTCCAAAACAAAACAACTCCTAGATGTGTGTTGTGTTTCTTTTTTTTTTTTTGGTCAGTCGTGGGGCTTGATCTCTGGGCTTGGGCGCTGTCCCTGCACTCTTCAGCTCAAGGTGAGCGCTCTACCGCTTGAGCCACAGTGCCATTTCCGGTTTTCTAGTGGTTTATTGGAGATAAGAGTCTCACGGACTTTCCTGCCTGGGCTGGCTTTGAACCACGATCCTCAGATCTCAGCCTCCTGAGTAGCTAGGATTACAGGCGTGAGCCACCGGCGCCCGGCTGTGGGTTGTGTTTCTTTGCTACTCTAAACATAAAAGTTCTTGTCCAGAATGCATGGAGCAGGGCTGGGAAGGTGGCTCAGTGGTAGAGTGCTTGCCTCGCATGCATGAGGCTCTGGGCTCGATTCCTCAGCACCACATAAGCAGAAAAAGCCAGAAGTGGCGCTGTAGCTCAAGTGGCAGAATGCTAGCCTTGAGCTGAAGAGCTGAGGGTAAGTGCCCCAGGCTCAGAGTTCAGGCCTGAAGACTGACCAAAATAACCCCCAAAAAACAAAAAACAGAATGCATGGAGTTCGGCCTATGCACTGCTCTGCCCTGGTCACCTCCCCACCTGGCTGTTCTCCACAGCAAGAAGATGAACAGGTTTCCCTGAGTTCAAACCTGAGAAGGGGCTGCAGGAATTCTGGTTCATAGCTGGTTGGTTGGAAATTCCAAGGCTCCTGCTGGTACTAAGCAAATGCTCCTGGGGTATAGATAACTTTACAAAACAATCCAGGCAGTTGTGGCTTGAGTGGTAGATTGCCTGTTAAGCAAGCAAGCTGAGCAGGCTTGAGGCATGGAATTTAAATCCTAGTACCTCAAAACAGGAACAAAAACCTTCTCAAACATATAGCAACTTCTCTGCTGGCAAGTCCCTCTCCCCTCTAGTACTTCCTGCTCTGGAAGGTTCAGCCAAAAGTGAAAGAGAAAGAAAAATCCCCGATTACACCAGCTCCCAAGCCAGGGGAAGAGCAGTGGAGGCCACTTTCTGAAGGTCTGGGTTATAAAAAGCCCCCATTGTCAACCAGAACTTGTTTGGGACTTTCCAGAAGGGCTGGAGATGGGTGGTGACTCTCAGATGGCTCTATTACTTGTCTTAGATGCACCTTCTGCAATCTTCCAAAGCACAAACACATAGTAGGAGCCAAAGGCGACATCAGTAGTTATACAGATTTATGCAACCATTAAGAGTTACGTGTATGCTAGCCGCTCAGCACTTAACCACAGAGCAGGCCCTGAAAAATAATGAAAGAAAAGCTAATCTTTATGTCTAGCTTTCCTAGTGACTTGCAATTATCTACCAAGCGTCTGAGGTACACTCAGCAGGGTGCAGAGACACTGGTGGCTCATGCTGTCCCCAAAAGACAGTTCTCTCTGGAGAACAGAGGCCTGGCCTCAGCAAGGGCTGCTCTTGCCAGACATATGCGCTCTGAGTTTCTGGTGCAAACTAGGCCAAGATGATAATTCCCCTCAGCTTCACAGCAGAGGCAATAGCACCACCAGGTACCAGGAGGAAGAATGAAGAACAGAAAACACAAGCAAGGCACTTTACCAGGTGTCTGGTTCTCAGACACAGAGGCAAATCCTTTCAGTGTTGGTTTTTTTGGGCTGTTACCAGAATTTAAACGCAGGGCCTCATATTCACTGGCCTACTGGCTTATGGTGGGTGTTCTATCACTTGAGCCATGCCTCCAATCCATTTTTGCTAGTTAATTGGAAATGGAGTCTCACAGACTTCTGCCTGTGCTGGCTTTGAACTGTAATCCTCTAGTTCTTAGCCTCCTGAGTAGCGAGGACTATAGGCATGAGGCACCAGAGTGAGAGCTGAGGCGGGCACTGGTGGCATTTCTATTGCCTGAGCACATCGTCATTAATTATGACTAAGGAAATTGCCAGGGCTTTGCTTCCAAAACAAAGCGTTAGTACAAAAGAAAATAAAAACTTCAGATTTTTACCCTAACAAAATGGAGTATTAACAGTGAAATAAATCATCTCTACTACCTCAGGTCTCACATTCATCCACGGTGTGGGAACCTGGCTGCTAGCTGTGGACCAGAGCACTGGTGAATGTGTGTGTGTATAGGTGCACACACGTGTCCACACAGACATCTGCTCCTGTGGGTGAAGACTGCTTACCTTGGTCTTGATCTGCTTGGCAGTGTCAGTGAGGAAGATGGAAGAGTTGGGGTCGCTGGCACTCATCTTGGTCTGGGCACCCTGCAGGGCTGGGAAGAAGGTCGAATGCAGCAGTGCTGGTTTAGGATAGTTGATCCTGGGGGCGACGTCCCTTGTCATCCTAAAGTAAGGGTCCTGTGGGGAGGAGAGCCTTAATGAGGATACTACTGAATCAGGGCCGCTTTGGCCAGTGAGCGGCTCCAGAGGATTTTGGAGGAAACTCTCAGGTTCCCCTCTCCCTCCAGCACTACACCCCTCTCCCTTACTGATGGAGTCCGGCAAAGCTGTTGCCAGCCCCAGTTCTAGTCCAGACCTGGTCAATGGCACAGGGGATGAGGCACTGGATGTCCGCCCGGTCTCGGAAGATCTGGGGGAATGAGTTGCTGAAGGAGGGAGCGGCCTGGACCGCAGGAAAACTGATCTTCCCTGAAAGGAAGGAAAAATGGTTTCACATACAAGGCCACCTGCTGTTCTCAAATAATTAGCCCACTGAAAAGAATGGGCAAGAAAAGGTCTTTCCCTGTTGCAAAAGGAGTATTAGAGAAAAACTGAAAATACAGAAAGGGAGAGAAAAATCAGGTGCCCAGGGCTGGAAATGTGTCTTAGTGGTAGAGTGCTTGCCTAGCATGCATAAAACGCTTGGTTTGATTCCTCAGTACCACATAAACAGAAAAAGCTGAAAATGGCACTGTGGCTCAGTGGCAGAGTGCTAGCTTTGAGCAAAAAACCCTCAGGGACAGTGCCCAGGCCCTGAGTTTAAACTCCAGGACTGGCAAAAAAAAAAAAAGTAAAAAAAAAAAAATAAAATAAAATCAGGAGCCCAGATTTGTACGTGTTTGCTCTCTACATTTCCCTTTATGTACTTTGGCTGCAATAACAACTGGTATTTCTCTGCCCTTTTACTTGGTAATATTTACACACTTGTTTATTTTGGTGGTAGTAGGGTTTGAACTCAGGGCCTTAAACAGGTGGGCCATATTCCAGTCCCCTCCCAAGCTGTCACTAAACAATGTATCAGTTCTGGCTATTGAGCTGTTCTGACTGGGTATTCCAGCTTTTTATTTTTGAGACAGGACTCCATCTGTAGCTTAGGCTTGCTTTGTATTTAGAATCCCCCTGCCTCAGTCTCCCAACGGAGACTATGTCCGATTAGGACACTAACTACAATGATTTTTTTTTGTTGTTCAGGTTCCCCCTCTCCCCCCCTTTTTTTTTTTTGGGTCCGGTCGTGGGGCCTGAACTCTGGGCCTGGGCGCTGTCCCTCAGCTCTTCATCTCAAGGCTAGCGCTCTACCACTGGAGCCACAGCGCCACTTCCGGCTTTTTTCTTTTTGCTTATGTGGTGCTGAGGAATGGAACCCAGGGCCTCATGCATGCAAGGCAAGTGCTCTACCACTGAGCCACCTTCCCAGCCGCTCAGGTTCCTTTTCTTCTTTTTCAAAGCAACAGAGATTAAACCCAGGGTCTTGTGCTTGGTGTATCTGCCACCTGAGCTATACCCCTGTCCTTTTTATTTATTTCATTTTTGAGACAAAAGCTCACTAACTTGGCACTGGCTGACCTCAAATTCTCCCTCCTCCTGCCTGTGCCTCCTGGATAGCTGCAGTTATGGGAGAGCACTGCCATACCCAGCTTGTTTCTGATTTTTCCTCCTGGTGGGACTGGGGTTGAACTCAGGGCTTTGAGGCAGCTAGGCAGAACTTGGGCCCTTGCACTTGCTAGGCCGGTGCTACACCATTTCAGTTGTGCCACCAGTTCTTTTTGCTTTAGCTATTTTGGGTTAGAGTTCCTGTTTATGCCTGGAATGGCCTAGACTTTGATCTATCTGGGCATACCCAGGTATGCACTACCATGCACAGCTATTGGTGGTCAACTGGCCTTGAACTCTAATCCTTTCAAGTTCTGCCTCCTAAGTAGCTGAGATTACAGGTGTGTTTCTGATCCCTTGAAGCCCTTTCGTCTATAAAACTAAGCTCCTCTTGTCTGATCACCTGCACATTCATCCTGTACTGTGAAATGAAATACTGCCTGATTCTAGAGTAAAAAACGAAGTCCTTTAACATCATTAAACTCAATCATTGGGTATTGTTCTCTGACAGTGTTTTGTACCACTTCAGAAGAGACATCTAGTTTCTAGGATTCTCAACTGTGCCAAGACCAGGCAGGAGCTGCCTAGGCCCCCAGCACCAGCGTGGAAGGTTCAGGGCAGTGGTGGCCTTTTCCAGGCTCTCGGTCTAAGGCTCTGCACTCAAGGGCTTCCCGGAGCTCTTTATTCCTCACAGCTCTAGGGAGAAGCTCCTTGTTCAAACGTACAAACGTGTGCGGTCAGGCTCAGATTATGTTGCTTGACAACTTGGCATGCATCGGGCAAGTGACTGAGCCAGGATTCAAACCCAGGTCTCAGGCTTGTCCTCAATGAAGCTCACTGTGATGTGGCCCAACTAGATGCTTTCAAAGACACAGGGTTTATGTTCCAATTGCTAGAATGAATCTGACTGAATCACAGATGAAAAGCAGGAGAGGAGAGAAGGGAAGATCAGAAGGCCCAGTCATAGCTGGGCATGGTGGCTCATAACTCTGATCCTAGTTAGTTGGGACATAGAGTCTGGGAGAATCACAGTTTGAGGCTAGTTTAGACAAAAACATTATCAAGAACCTATCTCAACCAATAAGCTGGGTGTGGTGGTACATACCTGTCACCTCTACTACATGGGAAGTTTAAGATCATGGTCTGAGGCCAGCCTGGGAAAAATCACGAGTCTTATTCAAAAATAATTAAAGCAAAAGTGGCTCAAGTGTTAGAATAACTGCCTAGTAAGCATGAGGACCTGAGTTCAACCCTAGTGTCACAAAGAAGAGAGACAGAGAAAAGGCCCAGACGTAAGTCTCAAGGAAGTAAGAGCCTACAAGCTGTCTTGTATGGAGGGGAATGTAAACTTGTCCACCTAGCAGATGAACACCTCACTCTTCAACACTGTGTACTTCAGTGGGGGCAGAGCCACAGAAGGCAAGTCTGGAAGGAAAGTGAGGAGGGGTGGGAAAGGCTTTGGAGGGCAGCCAGCCAAGGCCTTAGCTCACAGGTAGGGAGAATGAGGGTCTAGGAGGCAAAAACTTGGTAGCTCCAGTAGTGAGCAGCAGAGCTCCCTGCCCTCCACTGAGCCCCAGGGGACAGAGCAGCATCTGCAGGTGGAGAAACTCTACCTCAGCCTTTCCTTCTTTCTCCAAAAACCTTGTATTAAAACTGCCTGAGGCAATCTTTCAACTCACAACTTTAGTTTCAGAAGCCCAGGGAAGTGACTCAACTCTAACTAACCATTTACATTCTGGGGAAAGTCTTCTCTGGGACTCTTATTTAAATAGGTATACTGCAAATGCTAACTTCTCCCAGACAACTCAACTTCTGGGAACAGGTACTTTAAAGACTCAGCTGGGGTGGGACTCAGGGGTAGAGCCCTTACCAAACACTCCTGAGGCCCTGGGTTCTACCTGGGGCAATGACTACCCAGCTCTCTGCTCTGCTCCACAGGGAGCAGCCCAAGCCCATGCTCATCTTGCTGGAGAGGGGTCCCCAGGCAGCAGCTGGCCCTCACCAATGCAGTCGCTGTCCGTGAAGCCGAAAATTCCTTTCACTTGGTTGAAGGTGACGTGCTTCTGAATCTTCACCACATTCTTATAGAAGCCTGGGCTCTGCCTGTAGAGACAAGAAACTCTAGGTAGAGGGTGACCTCTATGAGGACAAGGTAACAGCTATGAAAACCAGATATAGAGCTGGGCACAATGGTGCCAGTCTGTAGCCCCAGCTACTCAGAGGCAGATTGGGAGGACTATGGTTTCAGGTGAGCCTAGGAAAAAAGTTAGCAAGACCCCATCAACAACAAACTAAGTGTGGTGGTATGAACCTGTAATCCTAATCTAAGACAAAAGAAGGAGGATTATGGTCTGAGTCTGAGTCCAGGCAAAAATGTGAGACTCTATTTGAAAAATGACTTCAAGCAAGCACACATGCAAATAAACAAACAAACCACCAAAACCCCAAACCTGGATGGGGATGAGGCATGAGGCCATAGAGGTAGGCACCCACCTATAATCCTAGCTACTCAGGAGGCTGAGATCTGAGGATCACAATTTGAAGCCAGCCTGGGCATGAGACTCTTATCTCAATTAATTGCCAGAAAACTAGAAGTGGAGCTGTGGCTCAAAGTGGTAGAGTGCTAGCCATGAGCAAGAGTTCAGGGTCAGGGCCCAAGCTCTGAGTTCAAGCCCCATGACAAAAAAGGTATGAAGAAGCCACCTGCAGGCAGGTTTTGGCAGCAGCCATATCTGGGGAGCTAACAAGAAAGGCAGACAGTAGCCAACCTGAAAGAGACTTAGGATGAGACTTGAACAGAGCCAGAAGCAGAGGCTGGGGCTGGCATGGAAAGAGCAAAGACCCGCAGGCTCAAGTGCTATGTGGGGCAGCATCCAGAGCAGCAGGGGCAGGAGTCCCCGGGGCTTTGGCAGAGGGCCGGGCGGTGCTCCCACCCCACTCGTGTGTGCCTGGCAGCTGGTGGAGTGCATGGGAGGACAGAAGAGTGTGCTAGGCTTAGATGGTTTCCCGGCCCTACAGGATGGCCACGGTGGCTGACTTTTTTTCCCCCTAGGGCTAGCCTCAACCTGTAATCCTCTTGATTTTAGCCTCCCATGTAGCTGGAATGACAAGTGTGTGCCTCCATACCTGGATCAAGGTCTTATTTTTCTTCCCTTATTTTGGTGATGCTGAGGATTAACTCAGGACTTCAAGCTTGCTATGCCGGCACCCTATTACCACTGAGCCACTTCACCAGCGCTTTTTGTGTTGGTTATCTCCTAGGTAGGGTCTCACTTTATGCTCGGGCCAGCATGAGCTATGATCCTCTCACTTGTACTTCCTAGTGTTGCTGGAGCTGAGCCATTGGTTGAGATACGAGTTTCACAATTCTTTTTGCCTGAGTTGGCTTTGAAGTGCAATTCCCAACCTCTGTCTTCTATATAGGGTTGCAGGCTGCTCACTACGCCTGTTCTAAGTCTTATTTTACTGAAACACTAGTTAGTAATAATTTTGGATGAATCTCAAGATTGGAGCAGCTTAAATTCATAGATGTTTCAGAATGAAATATGTTGAGCATTAAGTGGCTGATTTAAACTAGACTGTGATGGAACTGTGCATATGATGAACCTTTCTTCTGTGAGGAAGTTATGCTGAGTGAAAAGACAGCAGAGATCTATGGACTGCCTGATCCTGGAGAGAAACAATCGGGCAACAGAGATTCCTGAATAGTGGAGGAAGACCATATCAGATACCACCTGGTGGGCTAGGCACACATTTTATATTTCTGCCAGTGTAATGATAAAGGCAGCTGCGTCTGGCGTTACTTAACAGCTTCTCTGCAGGCACTCAGATTTCCACTTTCCAAATTATTGGTAAATAAGACCAATAAACAAGATCTTAATGTTTAAAAGAGGAAGAAAAGTATTTACTCCCATTCTGGACATGTTATATTTCACTGAGGTCCTGACGATACGATGTCTGCATCTATTTTTTTAAAAGGCAGCTGGGGGCTGGGAATGTGGCCTAGTGGTAGAGTGCTTGCCTCGCATGTATGAAGCCCTGGGTTCAATTCCTCAGTACCATGTAAACAGAAAAAGCTGGAAGTGGTGCTGTGGCCCAAGTGGTAGAGTGCTAGCCTTGAACAAATGAAGCTCAGGGACAGTGCCCAGGCCCTGAGTTCAAGCCCTAAGACTGGCAAAAAAACCACAAACAAAAGGCAGCCAGGCATTATTCCTCCTTACCCCATATATTCCAGGTCAGAAAAGATGAAAGTTTTGTTGACATCAAAGCCACAGGCGATGATGTCCTTGGCATTCTCCAGAGTGTAGCTGTATGCCTGGTCCAGCGTCAGGTCCTTCCACAGGTACTTCTCATCATCAGACATCTGGACAACCAAGGGCACATTGAATACATCCTGCAGCCACCTAAGGAACACAAGAGAACATAGCACAGTGAGCCCATGCTGTGGCCATATTGAGCATGTCTTGCAGCCATCTAGAGAACATAGCAAAACAAACGGCATGCTGAGCCATAGTGAACTCGATGCCTTTCGCCATTGTGAACGTGTCCAGTGGCCACCTAAGGAGCACAGGAAGATGGAGGAACATAGACACTTTATCATATGGAAGAATACCACTTTGTGTAAAGATGCAGATCCTACTAACTGCTTGCCTACAAAATCACATGATGTATTTTAATACAACTGACTGGGGATAGTGATAAAATTTACCAGCACATACCAATTATGTGCCAACTGATTCCACAACTTTACTTTAGAGCCTTTCCCTAACTTTCCAAGGTAGGAGCCCTCTTCCCATTGAGCACATGTGACATCAGCCTCAGAGCTATAGTGAGTAGAGGACCACCTGAACAGGCAAGGGAGGGGGAAGGTAGCATGGCTGACGCCAAAACGGTGATCTCCCATCATGCACCACTTTCCTGCAGTGTCTCAGAAACAGAGGCCATAAAGTGTCAGTGTCCTGACATCCTGGCCACTTGGTAAACAGGAAATAGCCTCTTTTGGCCAGCTATGTTCAAAAGATAGCCTGTAAGTACTAATGGTGATTCACTAGCAAATGGACAAAAGTCAAAAGATTCAATACTTACTTTGTGAAAATAAATGGGATGAGATGACCAACATGCATTGCTTCAGAAGAGGGGCCCCTGCCCGTGTACAGATAAAATGGCTTCTTATTTTCATAGGCATCAAGGACTTGATTCATATCCCTAATGGGAAAAAGGAATCAGGAAATACGTATCAAAGTCCTAAAGTTCATTTGGAAATGAAAAATAAAACAGGGACAAAACAGTATTAATAGCTATAGTTAGTTATCTTTGGTGTTACAGTATAATAATGACAGGAAATTAACCAGAATGGTTTTTGCTGGGAAGAGTTGTTTGAAAAAGACATGCAGGTTTGGAATAAAGGATCCAAAAGATGGATATAAGCGGGGTGGACACAGGGACTCTGAAACTCACTCCAGCTTTGATGTGGGCATTTCTACTGTGTGATTTGTACACCTTCTGAAGGAAGGTTAGGGGCACACAATCCAGTCTTGAGGCTCTGGAAACCCAGCAAAGGAAACTACAGGGTTCCATGCAGGCTTGAGCTGGGGGAGGAAAGGCTGTTCATGTCCCCATCTGAGTATCGGACCTCAACCAACTTGAGACTTGGGGTCTTTATCTATGAGCCATTTGGGAGTCCACCTTCCTCCTTTGGGAAACACATAAAGGGCCTTCTTGTTGGCTAAGCGTTAGCAGTATGCATTAGAGCTGCTGGGCCTCTGTCTGGAGATCCTGAAATCTGAGGTGATACTTGGGAATATACATCTTGCTTGGTTTTGTTTTGAGGCAGGGTTTGGCTATATAGCCTATGCTGGCTGTGAGCTCTCAATCTTTCTATTTCAGCCTCCCTAGTGCATGTGTGTGTGTGTGAGTGCGTGCATGTGTGCCACCACACTCAGATGAATTTGAACATTAAATGAGCTTCCTGAGGGCTTCTGCTTAGCAAGCTATGAGGTCAACCAATACTCTTGGTGTACATGTTCTTTGTTTCGGGACAAAGTGTTCCAAATAAGAGAGGAACAGAAGCTAGGTGCTGGTGGCTCATGCCTATAATCCTAGCTACTCAGGAGGCTGAGATCAGAGGATTGTGACTTGAAGCTAGCTAGCCTGGTTAGGAAAGTCTGTGAGACTCTTATCTCTAATTAACCACTAGAAAATCAGAAGTGGCACTATGGCTCAAAGTGGTACAGTGCTAGCCTTGAGTGAAAAAGCACAGAGACGGTGCCTAGGCCTTGAGTTCAAGACCTATGACAAAAGAAAAAAAAATCCTTGGGGAAAAAAGAAAAAAGAAAGAGGAACAGCAACCATTTTTAGAATAACCACAGCGATATTTTTTTGGGGTCCGGTCGTGGGGCCTGAACTCTGGGCCTGGGTGCTGTCCCTCAGCTCTTCAGCTCAAGGCTAGTGCTCTACCATTTGAGTCACAGCACCACTTCTGGCTTTTTTTCTTTTTGCTTATGTGGTGATGAGGAATCGAACCCAGGGCCTCATGCATGCAAGGCAAGCGCTCTACCACTGAGCCACCTTCCCAGCTCACAGCAACCATTTTTAGAGGCCTGAGCAAGAGCACCTGATAACAACATTCTACCAGGGCCTCCTCCAGTGCTGAAGCCATGGGACAGAGGGCTGGTATCTGGGCTGCTAAGACTATGGATGCTCTTCACTTAACCCTCAGTTTCCCAGGTATTCCATGAGGTTCAGGGCATTTTCAAGTTGAGAATGCACAAATGCCTCTAGTCCTCTACTTTCCTGATCTGAGAGCCCTCAGGACTATGACATAGAAGGAAACAACGGTGCAAGGGGAGAGAGAACTGCAGAATGCCAGGAGAAAAGCTTTGCTTAAGATCAATGAAAGGCAAATCTTGTTAGCCACAATAAGTGGGTAACACAAATAATCAAAAAGGACACAGCTACTGACCCATGGGAGTAAAAAGATGGCTCGAGAATACTAGGAACACTGCAGGACAACAAATAGAGAACCACAGAACCATAGTGAAACACAAACATTCCCAGAGAAACTGACCAAGAAGAAACAAATCTGAATGGATCTTTTAACAACCAAACAGTAATAAAAGATCACTAACAACTAACATGCAAAAAACTTCCACAGTGAAAAGAGCAAGAAGTGGTTATGGTGGCACAGGCCATAATCCTAGGACTCAGAAGGCTGAGGAAGGAGGATTGTGAGTTCAAGGCCTGCCTGGGCTATACAGTGAGACCCAGTCTCAAATCCTCTCACCCTCACACAACAAAATGAATTTATTAAGATAGAACCTCATCATCTGCTGAGGGGCATCTGCACCAATACATACTACAAGGAGGAATCTTTTTTTTTTTTTTTTTTTTGTTGGTCGTGGGGACTGAACTCTGGGCCTGGGCACTGTCCCTCAGCTCTTCAGCTCAAGGCTAGTACTCTACCATTTGAGCCACAGTGCCACTTCCGGCTTTTTCTGCTATGTGGTGCTGAGGAATCAAACCCAGGGCTTCATGCATGCAAGGCAAGCACTCTACCACTGAGCCACCTTTCCAGCCCAAGGAGGAATCCTGAAAACATGTGAAATAAAAGGAAAGAAACAGAAGGCAGATGGCTTATCAGACCGTTTTTATGAAATTCCCAGAACAGACAAATCCAGAGACAGAAGGCACACTGGTGGTTTCTGGTGCTGGGAGGGGAGGAAATGGGAAATGACTACTAATGGGATAGAGGTTTTGTTTTTTCCCATTTTCCTGGTCCTGGGCTTTGTCTCTGAGCTTCTTTTGCTCAAGGCGAGTGCTCTATCACTTAAGCCACAGCAGCACTTCTGGCCTTTTTCAGTAGTTTATTTGAAATAAGAGTCTCACGAACTTTCCTGCCCTTGGCTGGCTTTGAACTGTGATCCTCAGATCTCAGCCTCCTGAGTAGCTAGGATTAACAGGTATGAGCCACCAGCACCCATCTTTAAGTATGAGTTTTTTTGGGTAATGAAGATGTTCTAAAATTAGGACTGTATGCCTTATGAACTAACCAAAAATCACAGAACTGTATACTTAAAACAAGTGAATTTGATGATACATGAATTAAATCTCAGTTAAGGAAAAGACTGATTATAATCTGCCCACGAAGTCGACGGAGCAGGGCTGAGAGTTTTCTGCAGGTAGAAAGCTGGATTCTGTCCTGGGTGCTCTCCTGTGACCATGATAAACACGCAGAACAGAACAATCTGACCTCAGATCATACATTCCATAAACAAAGGCTAGAGCCTGACCCAACCCTACAATCAGGAAGTGGGAGAGGCCAAAACTCTTTTGGAAAATGTCCAGGCCTTGATGCTTTCTGTGTGGAATTTCTGTTCGAAGGCAGGGGTTCTTTATGGCCCTGCTGCTTTCTCTTTCGATATCATTCAAGAGCAGGCCAGTACAATAGCAGGAAGAAGGTATTTAATTTCGGGAAGCTGATTATTTATTGCATGAGAAATACAGAACTTTTTGTTTTCATGAGAGTTTGTAATTTACAGCATACAATCAGCCACAATTGAATCTCACTCTGCTCTGTGAGGTGGGTAGTTAACCAATGAATAGAAACCAGGTCTGACAGTGAAGGGTCAGTCCCTTCAGGAGTTACTGACAGCACAGAATGGGGTCGCAGGCTGCTAGCAGTCTGGATGCACTTTGTCCATGTACTTTGTGAACTCAAAGTAGAGGTAGGGTCCCAACCTGTGTGAGAAGAAGATGCCTCTGCGCAGGAAGTGGTGTGGTCTCTGGCCCGTGGCTCTCTCAATTCGGTTTATCAGCTCCTTGTCAATTTTACTGCTGCCGAACTGAACTGGGGGGGGGGGGAGGGAGGAAGGGAAACAAGGCAGCAAGAGGCTTAGTGAGCAGATATTACAGAAATGAAGGAGAAAAACAAATGGTCCATATACAATCTTTTTTTTTTTTTTTTTGGGTCCGGTTGTGGGGCCTGAACTCTAGGCCTGGGCGCTGTCCCTCAGCTCTTCAGCTCAAGGCTAGTGCTCTACCACTTGAGCCATAGCGCCACTTCCGGCTTTTTACTTTTTGCTTATGTGGTGCTGAGGAATTGAACCCAGGGCCTCAGGCATGCAAGGCAAGCACTCTACCACTGAGCCACCTTCCTAGCTCCACCATATACAATCTTAGTGACCCCTCTCTTCAGGCTTTTAGCTGATGGTCATCCACTCCCTCACACAAAGTACATAGTTCTTTGTACTGAAACAACAGCTGGTGCTGGGCTCTGGTGGCATCTGTAATCCTAGCCACTCAGGAAGCTGAGTTCTGAGGATCATGGCTCAAAAGCTAGCCCAGGCAAAAGTCCGTGAGCAAAAAGCTGGAAGTGGAGTTGTAGCTCAAGTGGTAGAGCTAGCCTTGAGCAAACAAGTTAAGGGCGAGTGCCCAGGCCCTGAGTTCAAGCTCTAGTACTGGGATTAAAAAATAAAAAGCTTCCAGGTGCTGGTGGCTCACATCTGTAATCCTAGCTACTCAGGAGGCTGAGATCTGAGGACTGCAGTTTTTTGTTGTTGTTGTTCGTGGGGCTTGAACTCTGGGCTCTTCAGCTCACGGCAAGCGCTCTACTCTTTGAGCCACAGTGCCACTTTAAGTTTTCTGGTGATTAATTGGAGACAAAAGTCTCACAGACTTACCTGCCCAGGCTGTTTTTGAACCTCGATCCTTGGATTTCAGCCTTCTGTGTAGCTAGGATTACAGGCATGAGCCACCAGCGTCCAGCTGAGACTTTTATTTCTAAGTAACAACTCAAAAATGAGAAGTAAAACTGTGACTCAAAGTGGTAGAGGGCTAGCCTTGAGTAAAAAAGCTCAAGGACGGCACTCAGGCCCTGAGTTCAAGCCCCACAACTAACAAGAACAACAACAACAACAAGTGGAATTGCAGTCAGTAAAATGGAGCAAATTATGGAATAAAGACTGGATTCTGGTGTGGTGAGAAACAACCACATAAAGGCAGTCATGCAAACATGTACACACAGCTGTTCACTTGGGTACAGCTTGTATCACTGATAACTGTGACTTCCCACATTTCTTAGTCCTTGGTCTAAGTTCATGTCTGTCCTCAAGCAAACTGTTCCTCATTGATGGGCTATACTGGTCATGAGTTAGATGAAAACATTGTAGTTGTTTCTTGTCTGACAATTATCTATGATCCTAGAGTATCCTCTCAACAGAACAAACAGGGAAACGACAAGGAAGGGCACGATGGCAAGGATGCCTATTTCACTAGACTCTTCTTCCCAAGTTCTGAATGACTTAAAATTGTGTGTGTGTGTGTGTTTGTCTAAGTGCTTGATAAGCTACCTACTACATATTACTATTTTGAAATTGTTACTTTTAAGATAATCTTTTGGAAATACAATGGACAACACTGAAGGGCTTTGGGATCAATTTTTCCCTGGCATCAACACTTCATTTCATTTATAATTAAGCTCAAATTAAAAAATATCCAGCTGGGAGGCTCAGTGGTAGAGTGCTTGCCTAGCTTGCATGAAGCCCTGGGTTCGATTCCTCAGTACCACATAAACAAAAAACGTCAGAAGTGGCGCTGTGGCTCAAGTGGTACAGTGCTAGCCTTGAGTAAAAGCAGCTCAGGGACAGTGTCCAGGCCCTGAGTTCAAGCCCCAAGATAGGCAAAAAAAAAAAAAAAAGGAAAAGAAAAAGAAAAAGATATTGTCCCATAAATATATATAAAAATCATAGGCCTGGGGCTGGGAAGGTGGCTCAGTGGTAGAGTGCTTGCCTTGCATGCATGAGGCCCTGGGTTTGATTCCTCAGCACCACATAAGCAGGGAAAAAAAGCTGGAAGTGGTGCTATGGCTCAAGTGGTAGAGCGCTAGCCTTGAGCTGAAGGGCTGAGGGACAGTGCCCAGGCCCAGAGTTCAGGCCCCATGACCGGACCCCCCCCCCCCAAAAAAAAATCATAGGTCAGCTGGGCATGGTGGTTCACGCCCACAATCCTAGCTACTTAGGAGGCTGAAATGGTTCAAAGCCAGCTCAGGCAAGAAAGTCTGTGAGATTTTTATCTCCAATAAACCACTCAGAAAACCAGAAGTGGTGCTGTGGCTCAAGTGGTAGAGGACTAGCCTTGAAGAGCTGAGGGAGAGCATGCAGGCCGAGTTCAAGCCCCACGATCAAAAAACAAAACAAAACAAAAAACAAAAAACATAGGCCATTGAAAAATAGAAATTAAAACTGTAAAAAAAATTACTTGGGGGGAAGCTGGGAAGGGATGTGAAGGGTAAACAAAGGAGGAGGCTGTAATGCTTGGTAAGAAATGTACGCATTATCCTGCCCATGTAATTGTAACCCCTCTGTACAGTATGTTCACAAATAAAATAAAATTAAATTAAAAAAAATTACTTGGAAACACATAAATTTATAAACATTGATGGAATCAACTCAATGGAATCATTTTTAAATGTCTAGGATGGCCCTGGAGAAGAAAATCATACCAATGAGCTTGTCATAGTCGATGCCTTTTGCACTACTTGTCCGTACTGTCCAGGGGTCCACAAAGTCTTCTCCAGCTTCTGTGGCATCTGGACCACTGTTACTTTCAGCGGATGGGTTGTTGTCTGGAGGGCAGTCAGCCTTGTAATCTTCCCCCATGGCAGCTTTGTAGCTCATTTTTAATGACAATAACATCTTCACCGCAGAATCAATTTCATCCTGAAGAAGAGAGTGCCAACAGTGAGTGAAAAAGCTGAGAGCTTGTAGCCCTGATACCAGAAAAGAAGAGAAAGAAATGAAAAGAAAGAGAAAGGAGGAGAGAAAGAAGAAAAAGAGGAAGACAGAGAAGATGGGAGGAAGGAAGGAAGAAGAAAGTCACACAGGTAATGTCTGCAGATGCTGACTGGTGTCAGACTCTTTCCAGAGCTCTCATGTGAGCATGAGACCACCAGTGTGGTCTCACAGCAGAGCTGAGAGGGAGCACCACTGACTATCCCTTCTGTTGGGGAATTTGAGACAAGGGAGGTAGCCCTTGGACATACAGGGAGTCAGGGCTTTGGGGCGCTTGGCCTTTACTTGTTATTCTAGTGCTATAGATTATTGCCACCATAGGACAGCAGGAATAACAGAATATCACTGTCTACAAGGTTCTTGGGCCAATGGCTTCTCAAATATCACCAATGCCAGGGAATAGGCACAATGGAGTTTAATGGAGTTTGTTAATTCTACACTGGAACTTGTTTTTTTTTTTTTTTTTTTTGGTTGGTTGTGGAGCTTGAACTGAGAGCCTAGGTACAGTCCCTAAACTCTTTTTGCTCAGGGCTAGCACTCTATCACTTTGAACCACAAGCACCACTTCCAGTTTCTGGTGGTTAATTGGAGATTATAGTCTCATGGATTTTCCTGCCCAGGTTGGCTTTGAACCACAATCCTCAGAGCTCTGCATCCTGAGTAGCTAGGATTATAGTTGTGAGACACCAGCATCTGGCTGTTGTCTTTTTTTAATCTCACAAAGGTTGGGCTAATATCTATAGAAACTTAAAAATAAAAAAAAAAAAAAACAAGTAACAACAAAATCCAAATGAAGGCAAGGGGAAGGTGGAGGCCCCAAGAGTGACCCAGTGAGACACAGTCACACCAAGCTATCTCAATAGGTGTGTGAGTGTGTGGGTGCGCTTGTGCGCACACAGGGGCTTGAACTCAGGTCCTGAATGCTGTCTCAGCCCTTTCTGCTCAAAATTGGCATCCTACCACATGGACCACAGCTCTCCTTCTGGGATTCTGGTGGTTACTTGGCGATAGAGTCTCAGAGACTTTTCTGTCTGGGCTGGCTTTGAACTGTGATCCTCAGATTTCAGCCTCTAGAATAAATAGGATTACAGGCATACTGGCACCTGGCTTATCTCAAATATTAGCATTTTAATTGTTTTAAAATAAACACAATAAATATAAAATATATGCTTTGGTTCTCCTGAAATCTATTAAAGACACACACTTCAGCCAACCCAGAAGCTTGGTGCTTAAAAGAGCAGGCCTAATTAACTGATTAGTCAGGCTATACCCTGAAGCTGCAGTCTGATAATTGGACTTGCTAGATTAGATCTCAAATATACACAGTGCAATTTGCTTGTCAAGGGAAGTATAAACATTTTCCTACTTAAGAGTTTAGAGAATGAACCATAGCCTGGGCTTTCCAGGGGAGACTTCAACACCACCAACCTTATTCAGAGAAGTGTTCCATCAGGCACAGCACTGGGCCACAGAGATCTGTGCTTCTGGGTTATCTGTGCTTCAAATAGTAAAATTTCTGGGACTAGCCATCAGAATGAATTTAAGCCAGGAGCTTGTAGCTCACAACTGTACTCCTAACCACTAAGGATGCTGAGATCTGAGGGACTGCAGTTTAAGGCTAGCCTGTGCAGAAAATTTTGCTAGATTCTATCTCCAAAATAACCATTGAAAAGCAAGGATAGCGTCATGGCTCAAGTGGTAAAACACCACCTAGCAAGCAAGCATGAGGCCCTGAGTTCAAATCTCATTACAGCCAAAAAAAAAAAGTTTGACTTGCAATCAATAACCCCAAGGATACAATATATTTTGAGATGATGTTTTTATATGTTAGACAGGTATACTCTATTCATCTTGTTTCCGCAGTGCCTAGACTCAGTGTTTGCAATAAAATAAATGTTAAGCAAGATACAATAGATCACACTTGTAATCTATTGAATGATCTATGGGAAAACTAGCTTTGCTTTGAAGTACCTAGAAGTCAATATCTTTCCATCACTAGCTGTGTTGACAGATCATACTCTATCTGTCTAATTCTGCTTGCAACTAGGAGGCCCTGTAAAGGTCAATGTTTAACCAATGTCCCCCTGCTCAAGGACCAGCTGTAATCAGGAAGAGGACTGGGATAGATAAACAGACTGGCCTTGTTTGGTTTTCAATCTAACATGGACCAGGAAAAGTTGGAGTTCTGAACAAGATTATTTTCCAATTAAATCAGGGCTGAGGCTGACAGGGTGTGAGGCTGGCTTCTAGGGGCTGCAGGTGACTGCTGTGCTTCTGCATAGGGATGGTGTCTCCACCCATAAGCCAGTGTCACTTCTGCTATGTATACTATTTACACCTGTGCCACTGTCGCTCCCCCTCCTATTCCAAGCTATCTGGTAAATCCAGAAAGCAACTGTTCCTTGACTAACACCATGAATATAGTTATCATTGTAAAGAAGTACTAACTAATCAGAGTGCTAGTGGCTCATCCATAATTTTAGCTACTCAGGAGGTTGTGACTGGGAAGATTCAAGCCTTCCAGCCCCAGCAGAAAGGTTGGTGAGCTGGGTGCCAGCTGCTCACACCTGTAATCCTAGTTACTCAGGAGGATCTGAGGATCACAGTTCAAAGCCAGCCCATGCAGGAAAGTCTGTGAGACTCTGATCTCCAATTAACCACCAAAAAATGGGAAGTGGCACTGTGGCTCAAGTGGTAGAGCGCTTGCCTTGAGGTGAAGAGCTGAGGGAGAGTGCCCACACCCAGAGTTCAAGCCCCATGACTGATTAAAAAAAAAAAGTTGTTGAAACCCCATCTCAACAGAAAAAGCTAGAGCAAAAGGAGGCATGACTGGAGGCATGACTCAAACAATGGAACAGTACTGCCAAAAGAAGAATTTCTAACTAAAAACATTTGCTCAATGTTATTCAGTTAATATTAAATGGACAAAAGTACCACTGTTAGCTTCCCAAAATGGACCAACATTTGGGAACTTTACTTTAGATTTTTTTTTTTGGTCCAGTCAGGGGCCTGAACTCTGGGCCTGGGTGCTGTCCCTCAGCTCTTTAGCTCAAGGCTAGGGCTCTACCACTTGAGCCACAGCGCCACTTCTGGCTTTTTTTCTTTTTTGCTTATGTGGTGCTGAGGAATCGAACCCAGGGCCTCATGCATGCAAGGCAAGCGCTCTACCACTGAGCCACCTTCCTAGCCCCCTTATATTATTTTTAATAAAGATAAAAAGGTCCGGTCTCAGAAGCTGAAACAGTGCAGTTAGGTGTCCTCCCATTTAGATGCTAAGCTAGAAGGCAGAGAGAAATAAGAGGGAGTAGCTATCTAAAACTGCTTCTCCTTTGAAATGGTAAGAACTTGGCAACTCTTCGCAATGGCTCAGGAAGAACAAAGGCGCAGGTAACAGCTGCCGGCTTGAGTCTTTTAACTCCCACTCCCTGCCCGTGGAGACGGAAATGCCTGTCGGTGCATCTGTCTCAGTCTCTCTCCTTTGACCTAGCTCTTGAGACACCTAGCTAAAGCCCACTACTTCTCTTAATGGTACTAAGCTCCTTGCTTTTACACTTTACATTTGTGTGTGTCTTCAGGCAATTCTTGATTGAAAATGCTACTAACAATCTGGGTGGGATCTTTATCATTCAGACCACTCCCACTCAGTGGTAACATAAGCATACACCAATCCCCTTGAGCCTTACCAGATTCTGTGTGAGCAATACATTTGTTGTTTCTGCTTCATAGCTGAAGCACAGAGGGTTAGAAAGCTTGCTCAACACAAGCAAGTGGGGAGATGGGCCACCAATTCAAGTAGTCTGACTTTTAACCTGTGTCTAAAAACTCCTTAATTCTTGGAGCCCAGCACCCAAATGTGAGATGTAATTTATCCACTTATTCAGTATTTGTTTAAGAGGTGTGTGAATGTTAATGACATCCACCTTCCAATAAATCATTAAATCGCAGTATGATACTAGGATAGGAAAGGCTAATTTCTTTTCTTAATTGCAGAGAATTATAGCCCTGGGAAAAAGAGGTATAGAGAGATAACTGACTGGTGTAATAAGGTGTTCTCAGCCTAGAGTGGCCCATTAGACATAGAGTTGGGCACAGGAGGCTGAGATATGAGGATTGCAGTTCAAAGCCAACTTCAGCAGAAAGTTCATGAGACTTTTTAGCTTCAATTAACTACCAAAAAGCTGGAAATGGCACTGTGGCTCAAAGCACAAGCCTTTAGCATAAAAATGCGTGACAGTACCCAGGCCTGGAGTTCAAGACCCAGGATGGGCAAAAAAAAAAAAAAAGGAGGAAGTACCTTTCTCTTAGTGCCACAGAAGAGGAACAACACAGGTTCCCATCTGACCCTAGCAATAAGCTGATGGAATTAGCCATTACTCCTTTCTCTCTGAGATCTGCTCTGATCAGATGACAAAGAAAGTAATTCAAACTACTTCTACTCACAAATGATCCAACATCACACCCATATACTATACTCCATGCCAAGTTTCTTCACTTCAGAGTCAGGGGTGACTGTTATGTGTTTTCCATAGCAGACAGGAGGCTGATGGTTCAGGGAAGTCAGGCTACCTTTCTGAGCACCAGTACTAGAGAGCAAATGCTAAAGCCCCTCTTGGGTTACAGGCTTTCAGAATTCCAGTTGCTCTTCGGTGCACAAAGTTTTACCCTCCTTTTGTCTGGATAGAACTCAACTTTTTTCTTTCCCTTTCCTTCCCTCCCTCCCTCCCTTCTTTCTTTCCTTTCTTCCTTCTTTCCTCTCTTTTCCTCCCTCCCGCCTTTTTGTGACAGTACTGAGATTTGAACTCAGGGCTTGGGCTCTTTTAGCTTTTTTGCTCAAGGCTGATGATCTACCACTTGAGTCATAGTTCCACTGTGGCTTTTTGGTAGTTAATGGGAGATAAGAATCTTAGGGACATTCCTGTCCAGGGTTTTGAACTTTGACCATCAGATCTTGGCTTTCAGAGTAGCTAGAATTACAGGTATGAGCCATTGGTGTCTGGCTCACACTTCCTTTCCTGAATTCTGTAGCTCTGGGAACAAGTCGAAGCATTTCCTTCATTTATTTGCTTTCTTAAGGTGCTCATGCTGCTTTTAGTTACTCCTGTCTTTTTTAGTAGGCCATGAAAGCTATACCAGGTTTATTCTTCCATGTATTTGTGGTACCTGGTACATAGTAGGATCCAAGTTATGTATTCATCAAAATTATCTTACAAAATTCCTAGGAAATGTCAGTAGAAAAATGGAGTCATTCTAGGACAGCCAGTCTCCTTTCCTGCAACCAAACTGCTGTTTCTTTGGGAAAGAATCAGCTAGAGGACCTGAGTGTGCATTCAGGCTCTATGCTGCATGGAAGTACATGTACCTTTAAATATTATAATTCCACTTCAAAAGAGGCACAAGGGGAACTAAATGAGAGGGAAGGAACAGCAGGTGAGATCTTCTTGCTCCGATGATCAGAGCATACTCACTGCATGAGTGGGAGCAGTACTACCTCCCTCACTTCATGCTTTCATCTACCTATTTATTGCATGAACAGCTTTCTTTCTCACAAGTAAGTTGATGTCTACCTTTACTTGGTAGCTCGTGTCTAGTTAATTCTGAAAGGTAAAAACGAACAGGACTGGTCTAACACCATTTCTCCAGAAAGAATGACATTTGGCCATTATGTCTTGCTCAACTGAATCTCTCTTAATCTGAGTTTCCTGCCCCTACAGTCAAATTGCAAAATTCAGCTCCTGCCCCAGTGTTGTCCTGCATTTTTTCCCTTATACATCCTGAGGCTGCAAGAGAGGAACTCTTCTCTCTACTACAGTAGAAAGGGTTCCTTTCAGGTTTGTCCTGAATAAACTTGCTCTGGTCATTGACTTCATTTCTATTCTATTTCTTCTGTCTCCTTTACTTTATTTTCAAAAAAAAAAAAAAAGTTAAAACCTGAATAGTTTAACATCAGAGATTTCCAGCTTGAAGTCCAGACTTCTCAAATGACATCCCAGTTTGCATGTGAGCTGGATATCCCTTTTTTTAAAGCAGAGTACCTACATTTTCTTTACCCTTTCAAAAGAGTCTGAGATGTCAAAACGTTACGGACCATTGTCTTAAGGGTTTACCACATAAACTCCAAATGGAGAGTTGAGTTTTAGTTAAGGAAGGTCTATCTACTTTATATAACTGATACAATCTCAAAGGAGATAATATTATAACTATGATCTATATTTCCTCTAAACCAAGGCACTGGGAGTATAAACAGCCCAGCTGCCTACTTTTTTTTTTTGCCGGTCCTGGGCCCTGAACTCTGGGCCTGGGCGCTGTCCCTCAGCTCTTCAGCTCAAGGCTAGCACTCCACCATTTGATCCACAGCGCCACTTCTGGCTTTTTCTACTTATGCGGTGCTAAGGAATCGAACCCAGGGCCTCATGCATGCAAGGCAAGCACTCTACCACTGAGCCACCTTCCCAACCCCAAGCTAGCTACTCTTTAACAGACCTCTGACAAGAAAGTGACACGGTTTCTTACATTCCAATTCCCCTTTTCTGGCACTTGAATCTTATGTTCTTTTAGAAAGATGTCTTTGTTCTACATGGGTAAAACAGGCATTTACAGAAAGTGGATCCAGTACTCGAAGGAACAGAAGGGCTGGCTGTAGCAAAACCATCATAGACAAGACACACTGAGTTTGAAATCTAGGGAAAGCTGGCATCAGAACAGTCAATTCTGAAGCCAGGTGTCTGTGGTTCAGGCTTTAACACTAGCTACTCAGAAGGCTGAGATCTGAGGATCCCATTTCCAAGCTAGCCCTGGCAGACATAGTTGAAAGACTTATTCCCAATTAACCAGCAAAAAAGCTGGATGGAGAAGTGTGGCTCAAGTGGTAAAGCACTAGCTTTGAGCAAAAAAAGTCAAATGAGGACGTACACATGTATGTACATACACACACACACACACACACACACACACACAATCTGCAAGAAACTAAAATAAAAAGTTCTGGAACAGCTCTGGAGGCCCAGCAAAGTTTTTCTGGATGCCTGGAATCTCACCAGCAGGTGGGATTGTGGTGGTCTCACACAATAGCTTTGGGATGCACAAGTTTCCAGGGAAAAAGAAAATGATCTCTTCTGAGCAAGCAATCTGTTCCAAACTTTGGCTCGGTGGCTCAAGTGGTAGAGCGCTAGCCTTGAGCTGAAGAGCTCAGGGACAGTGCCCAGGCCCAGGCCCAGAGTTCAAGGCCCACAACCGACAAAAAAAAAAAAAGATTAAACTCTGTTTATGAAAAGTTTATTTCTTTCTTCTGATAATTAAATTGTGTATGTGTGCGTGTGTGTGGTATTGGGGATTGTACCAGGGTCTAGCACATGGTAAGCTAGCACTTTACAAACTACACCCGTAGCTCCATGAACACCATGTTAAAAAGAACTTATAAAAAGCCAAGCATTAGTTACTTGGGGGCATAATAAAAATGTCAATGTGTTTATATTTTGACTAAAGGGACTGAATTAGTGAAAGAAAAATCAAACAGGAAGGTGGTGAAAGGCACACTCGGTACCAAGCCCCCACCCTCCATTTTTTATGGAAGCAAGATAAATAAAATGCACGACACTCAAAAACTAAGAAAGACAATCCCTTATCCTGAGATTTCCAACACTTTGATTTTTTTTTTTAAGCATGAAAAGAACTAAAAAGCAGCTGAAAGCCTGGTAGAGTTGTCAATACATACCCTGGTTGTGGGAGACACAGAGAAGGTGGCCACAAGATACACGGGGCAGATGAGCAGCTGAGAATGGCCAGCCTAGCCAGGGGTGGTCTTTAATACTCCTCCCAGCGTTCTTTCGCTTTCCTTTTCCAGAAATGCTCCTCTTCCTTGCCTACCTCACCCCACCCCTTCAGCTACTTGCACAGACAGTTGTTTCTGGGAAATCACTAGATTCTCAGAAACATCTCAGCCCTTGGAGCAACCTTCTTAATGAGCCTTGTCCAAAAAAGGGCAGGTTGGCGGAGGGGGGGAGAGAGGGGGGAGATGGAGAGGTCAGTGACACCCTCAAGGAAACAGCTACGAGCCATTGCATCAGCCACTCCCTCACCCAGGCCCGCAGCAGCCACATGACTGGCCTGCCCTGGTCCTGCTCCCCACCCCGCAGCATCACTGGAAACTGTTGAGGTGCGGTCACGGGACGGGGCGCAGGCAGAGGAAAGCCCCGCGCCTGCTGGTGTTCTGGGGAGGCTCGCAGGGCAGTGGAAAGCTCTGGAAGCCCAGGCTAGAGAGACCTGGGGTTTCAACCCAGCCTGGGATCGAAACTGACTGGAATGGATGGAGAGTCCCTCACACCTCTGCTCCTCCCTCCGTTTCCGCACCTGGGAAATGGGTGCAACGAGACTCTGGAGACACGACGGCCACCCTTCCACCAGCAGCGCCCCGGCCCCGGGCCCCAGGGTCCCCGGCCCCCAGCCGGCGCCAGGGAACACGAAGTGCGGTCGGGGGAGGCAGGGGTGAGGCACGAGGGGTCGGGGCGTCGGCGCGGGACGTGGACCCTCAGCCACGCTGCTAGGAGCGGGCGAGGTAGGCCGCGCCAGCCTCCGCGCCCCGCGCCGGGCCGCAGCCCGGGCACAGCGGGCGGCTCTCAGAGGGGCGTCGGTCTCCGAGCGCAGGCGGCCCCGGGAGGGCCGGGCCCGTGGCGCCGTCCTGCCTCCCCCTTCCTTTCCTCCCCGCCCCGGCCGCCCTCCCCTCTCCCCTCCTCCCCGTCCGGGCCGCCCTCCCTTTACTTACCCGGCCCCACCGGGCCTGTCACCGCGGCCGGCTCACCCACGGGACGCCTGCTGAGCGTCCGTGGAAACGCCGTCCGGCCGGAACCACTTCCGGCCCCGGCGCACTATCATTGGCTGTTCGTGCCGGGGGCGGGGAGGGTCCCGCCGCTGATTGGTTGGTGAGCCCGGCGTCGCGGCGGAAGGCGACTGGGCGGTGGAGGGCAGGCCCGGACGCCTCAGGGAGAACCGGGCGCTTCCGGCGCGTGTGGTGAGCGGCGGGCCCCGGGCGGGAGGGCGCGGGGACCGGGCGGCGGCCGGAGCGCCCCACGCTGCCCTGCGTGGGTCTTCCGTAGCGGTTCGCTCCCTTTTCCTTCCCGGTTCCTTCTGAAAGCGCGGTCGTCTCTGCCATCCGTACCCCTTACGGTTCGCCGCGCGGTTAACTTCTACTCATCCTTCAAAACCCATCTCTGGCTGGTGTCTTATTTGTTGATTTTTTAAACTCATTCTGTGGTCCCTCGGGGGCAGGATTCGTGATTTTTGCTTAATTCCTACCCACACCAGGCCCACTTAAGGGTCTGACACCGAGTAGGTAGTCAGAAAATATTGGTTAAATGGGAGTGTCCTAGTTCATCCCCTCCCAGCAGGTTGAATTCCACAGTGGACTCGGGGATCCTCGAACAGAGAACAAAACATAGAATCTCCTTCCCTCGTGGAGGCGCTTGCCTCCCCCCCCCCCCCCGCCTGGTACCTTTCCCGCATCTGTTCCTCCTTCTTGGTTGAGCCACGCCCCCTTTTCCATGAAAAAAAAATGTCACCCCCTTTTTGTTTGTGCCAGTCCTGAGGCTTAAACTCAGTGCCTGGGTGCAGTCCCTGAGCTCTTTTGGGTGCTTAACTGGAGATAAGAGACTCACATATTTTCCCTGCTCTGGTTGGCTTTGAACCGCCATCCTCAGGTCTCATCCTCCTGATCAGCTAAGATTACAGGGGTGAGCTGTATTTTCTTTCTCTTTTTAATTTTTGCTGGACCTGGAGCTTGAAATCAGTCTGGTGCTGTTTCTGTCCCTGAGATCTCAGCCTTGGAATAGCTAGGGTTATAGGCATTAGCCACTGGCACCTGGCTTTTTGTTGTTGTTGTTGTTTGTTTGTTTGTTTGTTTTTCTGGTCTTAGGAATTGAACTCTGGGTCTGGGAGCTGTCCCTGAGTGTTTTTGGTTAAGACCTGCTGCACTGTACAACTTGATCCACAGATCCACTTTTTTTTTTTTTTTGGTGGTTAATTGGAGATAAGACTCTCATAGACTTTCCTGCCAGGGCTAATTTTGAACCTGGGGCCTCAGAACTCAGCCTCCTGAGTACTAGGACTGCAGGCATCCTGCTGTCTGTCTGTTTTCTTGAGTGAGCCTTGACTCTTCTCCTTGGTTCTATTACATTGTCAGCACTGGACATCACCCAGGTGTTATCTTCTCAGCTTCTGAGGAACTGCAGCCGGGGGTCAGGTTCATCACTGTTGTTTTGCTTCCTGAGATCCTCCAGCTTGCATATCTGGGGTCTGCCCTTCCTTCAGTGTAGGTGTCATTTACTGTGTCAGTGTTCTTGGTGCCTCCTGGTGGGGCTCAGTGAGGAGTCAGTGCACCATCTATGCTTGTTGGATGAGTGAGGAAATGTGCAATGGAGTGACCACGTGTCCTGTCCTAAGGTGGGGCTACTGGGCCACACTGCTGTCTGGTCTTCCGCTATAGGCTTCTCATATGAGTCGATCACTATGACAACTGCATGAGTGGGAAGCCATTCCTATGCTGAGCACAGCAGCCCAGTGGTTCCCTTAGACAGGAAGGAGTCACATGCTATGGTGGGCATGCCTGGACCAGGAGCTGAGACTGGCTTCAAGTCCCAGCTGAGTATTTAGAGATCAAGTCATCCACAGAGAGTAATCTTGTCTATAATCAGTCCACTGTATTATATTAGGTCCATTTGAGAGGGGTTGGCTGGTCTTTGAAATATTATTGTGATGAGTTTGCATGTGGTCATTATTACATGTCTGGATTAGGCTACTAGCAGTAGTGGCATTGTTGAGCAACGAAATGCAGATATTTATTGAATGTGACCTGACTTGAATGAGAAGCTCCTTAGGCAAATAGTGCCATTTTGGGGAAAGCTGTGGAAGGGCTGAGTGGTTTATTCTAGAGGACATTGAAACTTAGCATTTAGCCAGGCACACTGGTATTCTATAATACTAGCACTTGGGAGCTAAGAGGTAAGATTGGGAGTTTGACGTCAACCTGAGCCTACTTTGGTCCATGGACTGGGCTTAGAGTGTTGATCTGCTATGCCCTCTGCTGGCTGAAGCATGCCCAACATATCCATCCCCCCCTTCCTCCCCCCCCTTCTTCTAATAGCACACTGAGAACTAGCTGCTAACAATTGCTAACAATGTATGATGGTTCAGAATTGCAGAAAGAATTTTTCTTTCCTTTTGTTTTGTTTTGTTTAAAGAGAACCTTTAATGCAGTGTGAATCTGTGCATTTGGGGCAACGTGGGTAAATTTGGATCACACCATCAGAATTGCTCCAGCTGTGCTTGAGTGTCCGGTGCCTGAATACCTGACCTCTGTCAGCCTTGTGTTGTGGGTCTATGTCTCCCACTGGCTTCTGGCAGAGATGGAATATCTCTTCCAAGCAGGGAACAGAGGGAAAGACTAGCATTCAAGGCAGGTAAGGATGAGGAGGGTGCTACATTCTCCCACTTGGTGGCTTGCCACTTTTTTTTTTTTTTCTGCTCCTACTGTGGCTTGAACTCAGGGCCTGGGTGCTGTTGCTTAGCTTTTTTTTGCTCAAGGCTGGCGATCTACCACTTGAGCCACAGCTCTACTTCTGGCTTTTTGGTGGTTAATTGGAGGTGAAGCCCAGACTGTCTTTGAACATGATTCTCAGATCTCAGTATCCCGAGTAACTAGGATTATAGCTGCTAAAATCAGTGCTACAAGCTTTCATTAGATGTTTATTGTATCCATGTATACATCTGTCCAACATACTGGTATTTGTATAAGAGACAGTCACAGGGTGACATGGCTAGTAAGACACTGCGTGTTTAAAGTTGTATACACACTGCCTCCCACAGACAGCTTTGTCACCCTTCCTCCAGACTATCTAGGCACTTTGTCACCACTTAGGGGTGTGTGTGTGTGTTATTGAAACGAACTGGGGGCCTTGCTCTTGCTGGTCAGGTGGTCTATAATTTGAGTCATGCCCCATTCCTAGTTAGGTCTTTTTTTCTGTCTTTCAGCACATCTTATTTTCTTTATGAAGGCCTCAATTTCTTTTTTCTTTTTAAGATCTATTCCCTAGTGTCTATTAGTCTTCTTTTTTTTCCCTGTGTTGATGGTAGTGGGGTTTGAACTCATGACCTCATGCTCACTTGGCTTTCTTGTTCAGATGGCCCTTTACCACTTGAGCCATGTCTCCAAATCCTAGCCTCCTGAGTTGCTAGGATTACAGGTGTGTGAACCATTGGCACTTTGAAGTCATCTTCATTTAAAAAGTTATGTCTTCTGCTGGACATTGGTAGCTTACATCTATATTCCTAGATAGCTCTGAGGATCCCAGTTCAAAGCAGGCCTGGACAGATTAAATCCAAAGAGACTTATTTCCAATTAATTAGCAAAAGCTGGAAGTGGAAGTATAGCTCAAGTGGTAGAATGCCAGCCTTGAGCAGAAAAAGCAAGAGTACAAGGTCCTCAGTTCAAGCCCTAGTATGGACACACACAACACACGACACACACACACACACACACACACACACACACACACACACACACACACACACACACACACACAAAGACATTTTCTTTCTTTCTTTCCTTTTTTTTTTTTTAATCGGTTGTGGGGGTTGAACTCTGGGCTTGGGTGCTGTCCCTGAGCTCTTCAGCTCAAGGCTAGGGCTCTATTTCTTGAGCCACAGTGCCACTTCGGATTTTCTGAGTGGTTTATTGGACATAAGAGTCTCACGGACTTTCCTGCCTGGGCTGGCTTTGAACCGTGATTCTCAGATCTCAGCCTCCTGAGTAGCTAGAATGACAGGCATGAGCCACTGGCGCCTGGCTACAAAGATATTTTCTAAGCAATTGTGCCTGTTGTATAGGAAAGTCTTTATATTTTGAATTATTTAAAAATTTCTATGTTATATAATGTTTAAATCAAGCTAAACAGTCTTACCTCCTTAAAAATTTACCATCTCTGAAGAGGTGTTGAAAATATTCAGAATCTTTTCTTTCAGCTTCTTTTTTAAAGCCCTTTTTTGTGTTTTTCTTTTGAGTTTGGTCTTGAAATTTCCAGATGAGTTTTTGTTGTTGTTTGTTTTTGTCAGTCATGGGGCTTGAACTCTGGGCCTGGGTGCTGTCCCTAAGCTTTTCAGCTCAAGGCTAGTGCTCTACCACTTGAGCCATAGCACTACTTCTGGTTTTCTGGTGGTTAATTGGAGATAAGAGTCTTACAGCCTTTCCTGCCCCGGCTGGCTTTGAACCTTGATCTTCAAATCTCAGCCTCCTGAGTAGCTAGGATTATAGGCGTGAGCCACCAGTGCCCAGCTTGTTCTTTTAATAGATATATTTTAAAATACTGTGTAAGTATTCTCCCATGCACAGTTGCTGAGTGCTGGCCTTGTTTCCTTAGGTAGTTTGCCTTCCTTGGATGATCGGACTTGTGGCCCAATGGCCTCGCTGGTGGCATATGACGATTCTGACTCAGAGGCTGAGCCCCAGCCTGCCGGAGGTGGGAACGACGCCGACCGAATGACGGATGTTTCTGGTGTGGACAGACCTTCTGGGCAGGGCTTTTCACCTTGTGCAGCGGACATAACCAACGAGGGAGCACCGCTCGCCCAGCACAGCCCTGGTGAAGAGCTCAGGGGAGAGCGTCTCCCGCTGGTTCGGCTCTGGAAAAATGACCCGGGATCTTGTCCCAGCCAGAGGCTGCAGTGGCCCAGGAAGGAGCCTGAAGTGCCGTGCCCCTCCGGCGCGCTTCCTCACCCTTCCTCCCTGTGGACCAGCCATGCTCCTGCGAGCCACGTGCCCTGGGCAGCTGCCTGCCTGAAGCAAGTGAAGCCCCTCTGGGCCGCCCCCAACGCCCCTTCCCACGCTCAAAGCATGTCTGAAACCACTCATAGACATGCCAGCTCTCTCCAAAGGAAAAGGGGAGAGGACTGTGTGGTTCCTTATACCCCAAAGAGACTGAGGCAGCTCCAGGCACTGAGCTCCGAGACACTCAGGACTCCTGACCCCGAGCCACAGGGGCCGCCTGCAGATCGTGCTCCAGCCCCTCTCCGCATGCCCCCCGTGGTGTCTGAGGCCATCCAGCCACATTTGAAAAGTCAGTTCAGGGAAACCAAGGTCCCCAGGAAAGTGCTCTTCCACCTTCGAGGCCATGGAGGGCCTGTCAACAGCATCCAATGGTGTCCAGTCTTTTCAAAGAGTCACATGCTTCTGTCCACGTCTATGGATAAGACCTTCAAGGTAAGACCAGAGTGACAGCATTTGTCCTCAGATTGTCTGGGGACAACTTCGTGTGTATGTGTGTGTGTTGTGTGTGTGTGTGTGTGTGCTGATACTAGGGCTTGAACTCAAGGCTTTGAAACTTATTTAGCTTTTTTGCTTAAGGCTAGTGCTCTACCACTTGAGCCATAGCTACACCACTGGCTTATTGGTGATTAATTAGAGATAAGAATCTCATGGACTTTCTTGCCCCAACTGGCTCTGAACTACAATCCTCTGATCTCAGCTTCCTGAATAACTAGGATTACAGAGGTGAGCCATTGGTACCTGGCTTGGCTGATCACAGGCTGGACATTTCTCTCTCTGTCTCTGTCCCTGTCTCTCTCTCTGTCTCTGTCCCTGTCTCTCTTTCTGCTCAGTCAAGGAACTTGAACTCAGGGCCTGTGCACTGTCCCTGAGCTTTTTTGTTCAAATCTAGCGCTCTACCGCGTTGAGCCACAACTTCACTTTGGGTATTCTGGTGGTTAATTGGAAATAGGAGAGGCACAGACTTACCTGGACTGGCTTTGAACTGTCAGCCTCAGATTTCAGCTTCTTGAGTAGCTAGGATTACAGGCCTGAGCCACTAGTGCCAGGCTAGGCTGGGCATTTCTTTCTGGAAATTTCTGTAATTCTTTGTTGCATTCCTGAGAGGTCCTCTGTGGTCAGCCCTGGATGGTTAGTCCCTCCTTCTCTAACACTTCCTTGCTGTTGCCTTGCCTGGAGCACCAGAGTGTTCAATTATGGCATGGCCAGGTGATATCTTACTTTATTGTATAATGCTATTATATTATTTTATGGTTTGGTTATACCAAAATTTATTCACTAGTTTTGGGGGCTTGAACTTAGGACCTGGGCATTGTCCCTGAGCTTTTTTCTCAAGGCTAGTACTCTGCCATCTGAGCCACAGCTCCACTTCCAGCTTCTTGGTGGTTAATTGAAGATAAGAGTCTCACAGACTTTTCTGCCTAGACTGGCTTCCAATTGCAATCCTCACATCTTAGCCTCTGGAGAAGCTAGGATTATAAGTATGAACCACCAGTGCCTGGCTTAAGTAGTTCTTAATAGCCCACACTGTAAATAATATTGCAATAAACATGGGGCTATTTCAGTTTTCCTCATTGACTTGTTCCTGGTCTTTGTTTATGATGGATCCTTAGAAGCAAGCATCCTTGGTTTGGCTGCAAAGCTCATAACCCTACTGAAGAATGTGCTGGCAGCACTGTTAGTTCTTTGTAATCTTTTGATCAGATGTTATGATACACTGTGCATCACCTTGAATACTATGAGGAATAATCAGTATTCAAGTTTCCCTTCTCCACAATTTTTTTTTTTTGCGCTGTTACCGAGCCTTGAACTCAGGGCCTGGGTACTGTTTTTGAGCTTTTGTGCTTAAGACTAGCACTCTACCACTTGATCCACACTCCACTTCTGGCTCTTTTGCTGCTTAATTGAAGATATGAGACTCATGGACTTTCTTGTCTGGGATGGCTTTGAACCAGGATTCTCAGATCTCAGTCTCCTGAGTAGGTGGGATTATAGGCATGAGTCACCAGTGCCTGGTTTTGATAATCTGGCTTGGGGAGAGGAAGGGAAGGCAAGTAGGGAAATGTTCTATTGAATTTGATGGGATTGAATATTTGTTTTCAAGAAACGCTGTCTTACAATCTTTAAGTACAAACTTGAACTTATGGCTTGCAAAGTAAAGTTTGAGCAGCTTAGCCTGGTAGCACAGATAAGAAACGGGGCAGGGGGGCAAATTATTTATGGAGGGGCTCCATCCATTGAGGGACTCTAAACTAACTGAACTGCAGCTGCTTGCAAAGAACATGGCCTTAAGTCTGCTCTCTGCAGGGTAGCTGGTGGCTGGTCCAGCTGTCCTTGTGAATCTACCAGCTCATCTGTGAAAAGCGTAATCACACTGGAGTCCTCTGGAAAAAGCACCTGGCGCAGACCTGGTGTCCCATGGTGCCTAGAAAGTGTTGACTGTTTCTCTCCTTTCCTCAGAGTTCTGGACCCACCCTGTCTAATGTATCTGCTGGGTTTTTCACATCTAGCCTCTCTGCTCCTAGCATCTGCCGGTGGGGTGTCTGTAGCTTGAGCATGGCAGCCATTCTGTTGTATGTGAATCCTGGATGCAAGCCAGGATTTGCCTCTTAGCATACAGGTGGTGGCAGCTCTGCCCCCAGAAATGTGGCACGGACGTGGACTGGGGTGAGGGTGGCCTGGTTCAGAGTCAGCTCCATCTCCAACAGCTTTGTGCCCTTGGGCAGGGCCTGTGTGCTGTGTGTCCAAAGCTAGCTGAGTCCTGGGCTAGTGCAGTGTTACAAGGGTAGGTGTGGTTGCAGGCACCTGGAGGGAGTGAGGAGTCACCTCTGTAGGACCATGGAGGGAGAGGGCAGCCTGGAAGATGCCAGAAGCAGAGACCTGCGGGGGGCAGAGGCAGCTTTCCATGGACCTAGGGCCTTCTCTGTAGGGCATAGCCTCAGAGAGAGGTGTGGGCAGTGCTCAGGTCCCTACCTGCCCACTTCCACTGCTGTCCCCTGATAGCAGGAGGTAGACCTAGAGCCCTGTGGGGACTGGTTTCTACCTGGCAGCCCAGTGTATAGCTCAATGTTTGTCCAGCTTGGGTCCCAGTTGTCCAGGAAACTTTGGGTTCCTCTGATGGTTTTCAACAGAAGGCCTGAGCAGGAACATTGGTTCTGAGTGTCAAGAGCTGATGAATGCACCCGGCCTGCTGCCCTTGAGCCTGAGGCTGCCAGGAGATTTCTCCTGCCGCTATGGTCCAAAATCCTGAGCAGCCAGCTAGCAATGACACCTCATGACCAGAAGAGGGTGCAGTTGGCACAGCTTGGGATGGCTGGAAAGCTTGTATCTCAGCCTGTCCCTGAGACTGCAGTGTAGGACTGTGTTCAGGGCCCTGTGGCTGTGCTTCCCTGTCCCCGGGAAGTGCATGTTTTGGAGGTGATCTCACTGCAGTGAGGGCCCAATGCCTTTCAAGAACTTTCTAGAGAGCTGTCCACTTTGCCTTCCATGCCTTACACCCCCCAGCTGCCGCCCCC